>NC_044190.1:39208449-39236469 GCF_900880675.1 Sparus aurata | reverse complement strand
TTCTCTTCTCCTCTCTGCTGCCTTCTAAGCCCCTCCCACTGAGGAGCCTGCAGGCTTGTAACCACGGTAACAGAGAACGCCAGATAACCAAGATGTTGCATTCAAAATAACAACAACAACAACAACATGAGCCCTGATTGTTCCATTTCTGATCCACACAACTAATTACAATGTTGAGTGCCTCATGCAGAGTCACTGTAGATATCCAGAGTAACAATCAATATTCCTCACATCGCTGTAGACGAGTTACGAGGTGATCATTCAGGTGATCATCATCAACATGCTGCCTTTCTGAAGCATGAGGAACGTTATTTCTGTAAACTGATTCAACCACTTCAGAGCTACTGAACACAAACTGACGTTATTATAACTGCCCGCTCACTTAAAGACACTTTTGTTAACCAGTAGCCATAAACACAAAGCTAAACTCCGGAGTTAGCATACAAGCTAACAAGCTAGATATAGCAACAAGCTACGTAGCTCGACTGCAACATCATACAGCCATATGTGCCTTTTGGTTAAAACATAGAATTAAACATGTATCCAGCAGGTTCTTACCTGTCCAGCAGAAAAGTCCTTACAGATCCTGCAGCTCCTCCACCTCTGAAATGATGCTCTGATATTTTACCTTTGTTTTCTCTCTGGCTCGGTCAAATTCTTTATTTTTGCACTACCTTTCCTCGTCAGTCTTCTTATTTCTTCTCTTTGACGTGGGCGATGGTGGGGCATGTTTCTGCTCTGTTGTTGTTGTCTGTTCTCCTGCTATTGTTTTCAGTTTGGGCTGTAATGTATCTGACCAGGTGAGAGCAGATGCTGCACCTGTGTGGGGGGAGGGGCACTGCCCAGTACTTGATGCACGAGAGTGATTGACACTTCTCAGACACGCCCCTTAGCTCTGATTGGTTGTGTTGATCCGGGAGCGGTGGATTCTTGCAAATCAAATAAGGGCCACTGGGTGGAGCCACAGACAGCTGACCTGTATCTGATTCTACTGTCATCGAAATGACGATTTTAGCAAATATAACCAAAAAATAGTTACAGACTAGAACTTTAAGATAACCTAACCAGAGTTTCCCTCCACGGATCTGGAACAGTTTTAATGTAGAAACACCTGCGACTGTATTTATGACGTGGATCACATGATCGATGACAGAACGCTGTGTTTCTCTCAGCACCTGCAGCAAAGAGGCAAATCTGTCGTCAAACGTTACCCACGTTTTCTTGCACCCCATTAATCAACTCAAGTCAGCGACAATCTCCGAGTGTGAGAAATGTTATGTGTGTTTAACGACAAATCTGCTCTTATGATTTGTTCTCACATGACGCCTGATGTTTCACTACATGTGTGCTGCCGCAGAGCGTAAACGATGAACCCATGTCGGATAAAGTCTCAGCGAGCCCCTTAAAGAATACACAGCTGTTCAAAACTCGGATTCCCTCGAGGCAGCTACACGAGCGCTGGATGCAGCTTCTCAGCGTGCCGGGATGAAACTTACAGCTCCACCGAACACGAGAGGATGACGAGTAATATAACTCTGTCTGTGATTAAGCAGCAGGTATCAGCTCGACGGGGAGATTCTGACGGTAGAAGTGTTGATATTCTGGTGGGTCTGTGTTGTTCGTGTGGAAGCCAGTAAAATCTCACTCTCTGCACTTTTAGTCGCTGAATATCCAGCGAGTCTTTTCAGCTTCAGCAGCGTGATTTCATCGTCTTTATCACATTATCCATCCACTCAGCAGCGAGTGTGTTCGTGTCTGCAGGTTTGTGTGTGTGTGTGTGTGTGTGTGTGTGTGCAGTGGAGTGTTTATTCTCTCTCTGCTCATCTCGCGGTCCTTAAATGTGTGTCATTTATCGCATGCCGTTCCATTGATTGTCCCCCCATCGCTCCGCCTGCCGCTGATTGGACACTCTCCTCCACGCGTCCCGTCTCCCCGCTGTTCTCAGCAGCGGCGGAGAGGAAGCGCTTTAACACGTTCCTCTGAGCCGCTGCCAATTTCATCCTCAATTTGTCTGCATTTTGTTTCATACCAAGTTTTTCTTTTTCAGCTGTTATCTCAGAGTGTTGCCATGGGATGTGCGATAAGGGAGCTTTCCTATTGTAAGCGGCCTCATTGTGAATGTGATGAGTTGTTTTTTGGTTTTAAATTGGACCCGTTTAGTTCGGACCCAGATGGCTGCGAAGACGAGGGACACGAGCAACAGTCTCCGTGTCTGTTTAGGCAGATGACAATACGACCGCTTCGAGATAGAAAGTGGGAAAAAACACTGAAGGTCTGAGAATATGTGTGGGTGGAGGGAGGTGGAGGGAGGTGGAGGAGGGGGGTCGAAGTTTTTGAGCGAACAAATAAATTAGCAGCCATGCGAGGAAATTTGGCGAGGAGAAGTGAGAAGGAGGGCAGGAGCTCCAGGAAGAGCAGAGAATTAATTAAAGGGAGAAATTGAAGTCTCTGGTTCTGAGTCACCGTCCTCTGGGCCCAAAGCACCGCTGGCTTTCATACTGTAGTCAGTACAGGACCCGATTAGGTGGCTGAATTGAAAAGCAGCAGGACTCGGGGACGGAGGAGGATAACCTTGAACAGAAAGTCAACAGTCTGAGTAAAGACCAAAATCATTCCCTCCAAACGCTCTCACAGTCGGAGCGTTCACCCATAAAACTGTGTCGGGTCCCTGAGGTCCAGAGTCCAGAACCGCCATCGTTATCAACGTAGTGTGACTGCTGAGATCAAAACAGAGATCCGACGAGTCAACAAACATCAACAGTCGGGTGATAATTGGTTCACTGGTGACGTAAATACTTCAGGTGACGTATTCGTATCTTCTGCAGCGTCACAACTGATACAAACATGTTGAAGAAGTTTTAGGCGTCTGCACCGACTCTCAGGTTGTCTGTTCGTCTGTCTGAAAAACAGCCTGAGGGAATATTTTTCAAATTTGGCACAAATATTCACCTGAACTTCAGAAGTCACTGTGAATATCACACAGATGTCTGTAAATAAAGACACGATCGAGAGTTCCTCTAACGAGAACAGTGATGCCCGCGTCACGTAACTCGTTGAGACATTAGGAAGCTGCCGTGTTTTGTTACTGTGAGCTCATTTCACTCACCTGTAAGATGGTTTGTTTGTTCAGCCCACACAGCAGTGAACTGTGGGAAATTAAAGTGTTCTGCTGTTTCTCTCGGGTCCGATCACAAATATCACATATAAATATCACATATAACGACAGAACCTCATCACGATCCATCAGCCTCACGTCCAAAACAGAAACAAACGTGAGCAGCAGCAGTGATGGTGTTGGACAGAAAATTCCTCATCGTTACTTTAATGACTAAAGTAATCTGAGTACTTTAAAGTATAAACATTGAAATGAAGCGATTATTTATAACAATACGATCTACAGTTCTTTACTGTGTGTGGAGGAGGTGTACAGAACACACACACTGCACACTGACCCACTTTTACCACATACAGGGCGCATTAATAATTCATGTGCTATACGTTCTGCTGCTGCTGTGTGTGTGTGTGTGTGTGTGTGTGTGTGTGTGTGTGTGTGTGTGTGCTTGGCCTTTATTCTGCAGGATCACTGAGAGGAAACGTTGAGCTGCTGCGGCCAGAATCTTTATCAGAGGATTCAGAGTTAAAGACGTCGATGTGTTAACGAGTCAACAGGGTGAAAGTTGTGAAATTATTAATGAGTTTACATCTACTGAATCTTTCTAAGAATAGCCAGTCGTTGGAATTTTATTGTTTATGTAACAGAATCTTGGTGGTTCTGGTTGATTCGGGGACACCTGAGTCCGGCTCGGCGTCTTTTTATTCATCAAAGCTGGTCTGACATTTACTCTGCCGCCTCTCGCTCGCTCGCCGTCTCGCCGTCTCCTCTCTGCTCTCTTCACCTTTAACATGATGTCCGTAGAGGCTGCTGAGTCTGGTTCTGTAAGCTCCACTTCTGGTGCCCATGCCTGCTCCGGACCTGTAAACCTCCTCTTTCCGAAGGTGGAAAGCTGCTGTGATCGGGTCAAGTTTCACTAAAATGACTGATATATGGTGCTGTGTGTGATGTAGTGACGTGAAGACTCACACACTCTCATGCTGTCGTCTCATCGGAGTTACGTAGCGCAGAAACAAACGTTAAAATGATCTTAAAGCTGTTTTTTGGAGGTAAAATCTTTCTGCAACACGTAGCGACCGCTGAAAACAAACACGCTGTCAGAAACAGAACACAAAGCGAAGCAGATCAAACTGTGGGCCTCGAGGATTCATCACGTCGTGTTTACTGATGAGGAAGACAGTAAATCTTTTTGTTTTTACTTTCCTCTGAGCACGTAGATCTCTACGTAACAGCACAGAAAGAAAGGACTGGTTGCATTAGGAGCCTGTTGACTGCAGCGCCGTGTGCTCCACTCGTATACGGCAAAACTAAAAATGGATAATAGCATTGTGATGATACCTGGATCACCACGGTAACACGAGAGACATCACCACAGCTAAAGTTAGGAATCAGGAATGAAACGCCCTCAGTGATGATGTATGAGGATCTTGAAGGATCTGGGTAAAACCTGGAAATGGGATTTTTGCCTTGGAGAGGACAGTAAACCAGGAGGATTGTATCTAGATCAAATTATTTCTGTTAATCCCTTTAAAGTCTTAAAACAATGAGAGGTATAATAACCTGCCCAGTGTGTAAATGTAACTCAGAGCCTGAAATAACAGCACACGAATTCACACTTTAAAATCGGCATTTAAGCCGGCTGTGTCACGGGATAATTTGAATTTAGTCGCACAGCACCATGAATGTCAGCGCTGCAGTGTAACACTGAGACGTTCCCACATTCACACCCTGCAGCAGCTGAAGGTGCTGAAAGTGGCCAGATAATGAGCTGCAGGTCCGTAAAGAAGCCAATTAGCCCTAATAAGCCACAATTTCTGGCAACCCGAGGGAAAAGGATGGAGTGTGCGTACACTGTACATAGTATACACATACACACACACACACACACACACACACACACACACACACACACACACAGATTTGAGCCTCTGGGAGACGGTTGTTTGGTCCCTGGTGTCCGTGGTGACAGTTATTGATCAGGGGACGATGGCTGCTCCAGTTTGTTCCCTCAGTCAGGAGGACTCATTACTCCCCTGCTGCTCCCGTTCAAGGAAAAAGGCATGCAAGGGAAGTGTGGAGGAGAGGCGGAGGGGAGGAGGAGAGGAGGGGAGGAGAGGAGGAGGGGAGGAGGGGAGGAGGGGAGGAGGAGAGGAGAGGAGGAGGGGAGGAGGGGAGGAAGAGAGGAGGGGAGGAGGACATTTATTCCCAGCCACATCTCAGTCAGTCCACATCTGATCTGAGAGGAGTCGATGAGCCTCTCTGCTCCTTTCTGCTGTGAATTTAAATGTTATTGACAGCTGACGTCCACATATCCTGACTTTTACACCGTTTAGATCTGAACAGTAACAAGGAACATGTTGAGCTCCTGTGTGGAGACGCTTTTAAAGTCTTTAAAAGATGTTTTTTAACATTATTATTATTATCACCTCTCCCGCTGGCAGAGGTGGGAAGTGACAGAGTACTCAGTTACTGTCCTTCAGTACTTGTTTCTTGTATCTGTACTTTACTTGAGCATCTCTGTGACTTTCCCTCTCTACATCTGAACACAAACATCTGAACTGTTTCCACGGCGAGACGAGACAAAGACGTAAAAGCCGTAAGAAGGCGTAAACAGACAGAGAGGGAGACTGGAATGTGGAGAAAAGGCGTGTTAGTGTCTCGTATCTGCAGAGAGTTTCTGATTTTCTCTCTTTGTTGCTGCTCGGGACGCTTTACCAACCCAACATGTGTCTATTTGACGTCCTGGGAATGAGACTCAACAATCAACTGTCTTTGTGGTGCGTTCAGGAACAGCTGGGACAAATCCTACTGATTCTACCTTTAACTTTAATAGTCTTTGAATTCTATTAATATGACGTGAGCTTCAGTTAGCTTTGAGCACAAATGTCCTTCAGAGGGAGACTTTTTACTCTGATACTCTGAGTACATGTCAGAGCTGTAATCTATTACTTTACTGGAGTAAAGACGATGAGTAAGTACTTCTACTTTTACCAGAGTCTGTTTTTACACAAATGTCACAGAAAAGAGTTTTTCTTTTTATCACAAGAAACTGTTAATTCAGTTTTTCATTCTCTATTAACTGAACGTTGCTATTCGCAGTTCTTTTGTTCGGTGTTAAACTGAAACCCAGATGTTTCCCATTTAAACCCAACAGGAGGATGAAGGTTGTTCAGATTCTTTGACAGCAGAATGAATAGAAAAATAACTGAATCAGTGATTGAGATCAGAGTTTCTGTCAAAATAAAGGTCTGCTTGTCTCTGTAGTTGAGGAAGATAAAGAAGAATTTCATGTATTTCTTTTATTCTGCTGCTCACCTGTCGGCTGAGATCGACTCCACCCCCCGCGACCCTGCAAGGGATGAGACAGCTGATTTATTTTTGTAGTATTTGCTCTGACTGTTTGATAATCAGTGTTTAATAAGTGTTTGTTTTTTTGTCTTAATCACATTAGAAACTCCTCAACCCTCTGAAAACAGACGTCCTGTATGTGGCCCTCGACTGGTGGTGGAAGATGTTTTTTGACATGATCCTGTTCAGACTGATCTAAAATGAAAACCATGATGGCTACAGCATTCGTTCTTAAAGGGATATTCTGATGTAAATTTAATCCATGGTCTAAATCACCGTGAAACTGTGTTAGACTCCCTCTCCAGAGATCAAGTTAGCAGACCTCTAATTTACGGAGTTTTATCAACCTCAGAAACGACCGCACGACAACAATACACTGCAGTAAATGGATCCAAATATAAACCGCCACCAAAAAGCCACAAATAATGCTCAGAACAGCACCAAACTTCAGCAACAGTACAAATAGGGTCCCAGCACATAGTCCGGGGCATCTAACCTCCGCTAGCTTAGCTGGATTTCTATTGTGAAGCTAAAACAGATTTCAACTCTCCTCCATCAGCTTCCGGGTCGGGGAAGTCCCGACGCGACGATTACCGAGTGCGGTTAGAAATGCTCAATTCCGTTCTTTTCCCTGTCCGCTCTCGATAATAACTGTTATAAACTGGCAGGTAAGACACATATGAACTTTGATTGCTTTTCCATGGAGTCATAATCATACATTTTCATCCATGAGCCGCGGAACTCTACTGCACTCGGTAATCGACTCGTCGGGACTTCCCGTCAACAGGAAGCTGCTGCAGAAGAGTGGTAAATTTAGTCAGCTTTTCAGTAGAAATCCAGCTAAGCTAGCGGAGGTTAGATGCCCCGGACTATGTGCTGAGACCCTATTTGTACTGTTGCTGAAGTTTGGTGCTGTTCTGAGCATTATTTGTGGCTTTTTGGTGGCGGTTTATATTTGGATCCATTTACTGCAGTGTATTGTTGTCCTGCGGTCGTTTCTGAGGTTGATAAAACTCTGTAAATTAGCGGTCTGCTAACTTGATCTCTGGAGAGGGAGTCTAACACAGTTTCACCGTGTGTTAGACCATGGATTAAACTTACACCGGAATATCCCTTTAATGCAGTTCAGTTTGCAATTGCAAAGTAGTGTCTTTAATCATGGTATATTTAGTAGTTTGGGTCAGAGTGTATTGTATAGTTGTTAAAAATATTATCAAAATTAACAAAGAAAGAAAATATTTCTATTGCAGATGAAACAGTTGAAACACCTTTGGTCATAAAATGAGCACATCTCAAAAATCTCTTTTTCATTTCTGACATAATTTCAATACTTTTATTATGTATTAAGTTTTATTGATGTACATTATCTTTTAGCTTTGACTGTGCAGATTTCAGGGATATGAAGATACTTAATGACGTAACAGTCAATCAGAAATAAAACTCTTTGCTCTGCAGCGGACAGTTTCCTGTTGCAGACTCCTGGCCTGTGGTCGAAGCTTCACACTGATCACAAACCGTAACCTTTGATTTGTGTAGATTTGTTTGCGTTCTGCTGCTCGACACTGTTGACTGGTGCTGATTGTGAAAGCGACTGATGACGGACAGATTGCTGATGATGGTTGTAATCACGTCCACAACATTTTCTCGTCTCGAGTGTTTCAATCAGAATGTCAAATATAAATGAATGTTGTGTTGAACGCACACTTCTCCTGCTTAAATCTGAATCTGTGAGGCAGAAATGAGTAGATGCACAACATTCATTCATATCGTTCAATCTGAGCAATCGGCTGATTTGTTTCCCCCTCAGCGAAACAAATTAAACGTTATCAGCGACTCCTCTGCAGTTGCGATCTCCGCGCTCATCGGCAGTATTTCCACGTTTTTCGTCTCTCGTTGTTTTCTGCCTCATCGTGGCGTCTAATTGGGGCGACCCAACAGCTATTGAGATAAGGCCTGATGATTGCTTTCATTTGAGGGGCTGCCACCCTCTCTGCCATTTAACAGGCAGAATGGATTGTGCCTCCTCTCCGATCAAGATGCTCGAGCAGTTCGGAGCAGAAGAAAAAGCAATTTCACACCAAAAAGTACACAGGAGGGGAGAAAGAGGACGGCAGCTAGCAACAGGAGAGTGTTTTCTGGTGATGTGTTGCGTAAAAACACACACCCAAGCACAGTTTCCTCTGTTTCATCCAATCCCGGCTCTGAAATTGATAGATAAACAGCAGCACAGGCCTCGGCTTGGATATCCCAGGAATCTCAGCGGTGGCAGCGGGATGAGGTGTGACATTTGTGTAATGGAGACCAAGTGTTGGTTTTGTGACCGATGCCATTGTGGAGTGAGATGCGAGGCGCAGATGTGCGAGACGCTCGGTCTTATCTGCGGTGAGATGTGTGCGAATGGAGGCTGAGAGGCCTGAAGCCGGAGCACAAAGGACGGTTTTATCACTCTGACTATTATTGAAGCCCCTTTTTCATTTGTTTGCTCTGCGCCTCGGCATCGTTAGAGAGGAAGAGAAAGAGGCCAGAGCGGGCTATTGTCTGACTCTCGAGGTGCCAATAACAATTATTGTGTATGTGTTATGACTGCTTCGCACTGAGAGGCATTCACATAAAGGTTAGAGACGAGCCTCATGCCTGGAGGGTCAGCGGCTCAAGAATCTCATTAAGTCGGCGTCTCTGAAGGCCATGAAGCCAGGAAGGAAGCCAGTAACCAGCGACCAGAGACCTCGTCCGCACTAAGCTGACTAATTGTGAAAGTTTTTCTTGGTTGTACCCAAAATAGAGCTGGTTTAAAACACTCCAATGTAGAAAAATCTACAAACTTTCCCATCAAATTTTAATGGGAAGGAAAAAAGCTGTTGAAGTTCTGTGGTTGACCAGCTGATAGACGCTCCAGTTTAGAAACAAACTATTCTCTCATGTTAAGTGGTGAATTCTTCATGTTCAGAGACCTTTATTGTGAAAGTTTATCTTATAACTACCTGACAGTGTTACTGCTGTGTTCATGTGGCAGAATAACAGTTTGGTTAACAGGAAAACATCGCGGTTTGGCTTAAAGTAACTTCCTTACTTATGTACAAGTTAAGTTACGTTACGTATGTGACATAACTGTGAAGTGAACATCCGTCTCCTGAGTGAAAGTTCGACCTTATTTCACAAAAGCTTCGTATGATGATGATGATGAACGGAGCCAAATTACTTCTTGATGTATCGCAGTTTTGTCTCAGTTTGTCATCAAACTGTTGAAATATCAGATTGTGTAAATATGTAAATATAAAGACTAAACAGCCGACAGTCTCGTTAGTGACGTCGTCTCGCTCACCTTCATTAATACTTTTCTGTGCCGAGTTGGCGGCCATGTTGGTGTTGGTGACGTGCGTTGAGCAAGACGTAGTTCACTGAGGTTTAAAACAAAGTAGATGGTATTTTACTTTAACTACAACCAACTGGGACTAAAATGATTTGTCTTTCTTCATTCACTTCCGTACAAAGTTCTCTGGAAGGGACGTGATTTCAGCTCTCTATCGATCTCCGTCCTCCTCCCCATTATTCTACTTCGCCTGACTTCCTTCTTTGTTGCTGTTATAATAACTACGGCCACTAGAGGTCACTCATCCTGAGTAGAAATGTAAACATGGGTCGTAATAAGCTGCTTTCACAGCTGACTTATATGGACCTTGTTCTGTTGAGGCTGGCTGGGTTAAAGGTAATGAGAGTGATTCTGGAGAATGATTGATGAGTTTCACTCTCAGGTCATCAATACTGATGCTTTGTGTTAGAATATCGGGCTGAATACTGACCCAAAGTGTCTGCGTCTGACCACCACAGAATAAGACTCAACACTCAACGATCTTTCTCCAGAATTCACCTTCCTTCCCTTTAATCCAGGGAGCACGGCTCCGTTGTTGTCAGTGAAGAGAACAGCAGTGTAGTTCAGTGAAGGTGACGGGCCGTGAAGTGGGTCAGATGGACTTTGGATGGACTGAAACACAATATAAATGATAATGGAGTTTAAAATAGAAGTTTAACCTGCCGTGACTCGACAGAATCACCGGGTCGTGACGGTCTCTGCTGTTCTGATGATGGATGTAACGTTGTTGTTTATTGACTCAAAGAGGAAACGAAGGAGAGGTCGGGCCAGAATAATGCTCAGAGATGTACGAGCTGCAGCTACACTCACACTGTTCAGTTAAATCTGAAGGTTGTTTTGATAGAATTACATGCAAATGTGCTTTCTAGTCATTGTAAAGAAGTACATCCAGTCCTGCGGGCTCAGTCAGAGAGACAGCAGCTCTCGGTTCTGTGCTGGTTGGCACGGTGGCGGTTCTGTCTTGGCACACTTGGCGTGGTAGACGGCGTCGGTTGGCACTGCGGGTGGTTTTACCTTCTCTGTTGTCTGGCAAACTCTCCTCTCAGATTTAGGAGCTCGTTTTCATCAACATTTCACACTTTTCTCCTGCAAAATAAGTTCACCTGTGTGACAGCGTGTAAGAATCCGCTCTGATAAAATCTCTCTGGAGCAAAGTGAGCTAACGGTTTAGTTTCTATCGGTGAACCTGACGGGTCGGCTGTGATGTGACGAACAGACTCTCCTCTTGTCTCTGTTCAGAGAGTGTTTCCTCTGTAGTTCTCTGTCGTGGCTTTCAGGTGAATCATCACCTGCACTTACGTTTCTTTCAGACACTCAGTGAACTGCAGCGTGTTGTCTTAAACTGAACATGTACTGAGA
Source organism: Sparus aurata (assembly GCF_900880675.1). Taxonomy (NCBI): domain Eukaryota; kingdom Metazoa; phylum Chordata; class Actinopteri; order Spariformes; family Sparidae; genus Sparus; species Sparus aurata. The sequence continues at coordinate 39,225,280 of NC_044190.1, read as the reverse complement.
GTTCAGTCGGTCGATCACGTGTGTTACTGACGGGATGAGTGGTGGGTATCTCCTCACAGCAGAGGACCACTGAGGTTTATATGTTTGTTGTTGTTGTGTCTAGGGGTGGGTATTGGCAAGAACCTCACGATACGATACGTATCACGATACTTTGGTCACGATACGATACGTATCACGATATCATGATATTGTGATATAAATAAAGATGAAAACACAAGTACCTGTATCAGATGATATTGATCAGAGGACAAATTGAGTCAAAACTATTTAATTCAAAACAGCCTCTCCATTTTATTAATTCCCATGAAATTTCCGGGCAGTAATATTCTCTTTGTCCAGCTCGTTGTTCTTGCTATCTCTCTTAACTTTGAAGCCAAAGTGCTTCCAAACATCAACTTTAAATTGCGGAGGCGTTGTTAACTTGCCATCCATTTTGCAAAGACCTCAGCCACTCTCTCTACTACAGAAATACACCCGCCGCACAGCAGAGTCGCTCTTCGGCGATATATTGATATTTGGAGTTGAAAAATCGATATTGTATTGGGCGGCAAAGTATCGCGATATATTGCTGTATCGATATTTTTGCCCACCCCTAGTTGTGTCTCTGCAGCATCTGAGGAAAAAACCTGCAGGAAAGTGGAAAAACATGCAGATATAAAGGAGATATTTGGAGCCGTAATAAGAGGCTGTATGATTATAATGTGCACTTTGGCTGAACAGGGATTTAATTTGATGTGGGGTGTTATCTAGTTTCCATCAGGGTGTAAAAGAAAAGGTCAACGTCGAGCTCCTGGTGATACAAGTTATTTTAGGATGTGTGATATCTACAATGCTGAATATCTGGTATGTAATCAACCTACAGGCTGGTTTAGATTCCGGCCCACAGTGGCTGAAATAATTGTAGAGGGATTCGTCCTTTGTGCTGGTTGTGCGACGTTCCTCTCACCTCGTGCTGTCATCATCTTTATCTTTCATGAACGTGGAGGTGAACAAAAAGCAAAGGACACGTTTCCATGGAGTGGGCGACTGTTCAGTCCTTCATGCCGTCGCTGAATTGATTATGACATGAGATGGGATTTGTTTGATTCAGCTCAGCATGCGACATCACGACTGATTGATCGCATCATGTTTTCTCTGCGGTAATTTACACAGCAGCATGTTGTGATGTCGGGACGAATGAGAACCAGCTGGAGGCACTTAAAGCAGTTATGTTGTGGTCACATTCGTTTGGAAGTCACCGAGAAACGGTTTCATCCTGTCGATGAGTCACCAGATCAGAAAATGTTTCATTTTGAAAGGTAATGTCCAATTAGAGAGACAGTAAAGGAATCAACTAAAGGAAAGTACACGTCTGGGTGTATTTCAGCTGCTGCTGTATCTTCCAGGAGAGTTTCAGAGAGTGAGGAAGGAAGATTGACCAATCATAAAGTGAATAAAAAGCCAGATAACTTCACTGTAAAGTGCAGATGTTTGAATTCAAGTCGGCCTCTGAGTGAAGTCAGCAATCAGCAGAGATTCTGGTTCTGGTTCTGGTTCTCTGTCTCCTCTCTGTAACGTTACGTTCATGAAGTAAAGTCCATTTCCCCTCCAACACCTCCGGATCACTGCTGCAGTCGGGCCGATCAACAGGAGTGAAGAGAAATCCAAAGATCAACTCTGAGCTCTGCTCCTGAATCTGATGTGTTTATTCCTCCACAAGGTCCAGAAGGTCCAGAAGGTCCGGCTCTGTCCAACTCTCCTCACACAAACTTCTCTTGTGTTGTTTTGACACAGAGACCCAGAGCAAGTTCCATTTAGTGTGTCTGAGGTTTCTAAATGGTGTCACAATCTCTGCTCTGCATCAAACTTCATTTCCCAGCAGGACGTCCATTTTCAACCTGTCTGTGCCGAACTTTAAAATCTGTGTCAGCTCGACTTCACAACAGGAGGCTCCTGGCCTGCGCTGCACATCGCTTAAAGTCTGATGTGCATTTGTGTATTTTTATATAAAAGTCCATCTGTCGTCCTCTGAGTCTCCTGTGCAACCAAACGCACCTCAACACACCTTCTGAAGCTCCGGACACGAGGCAGCATCTGTTGTGTTCCTGACCTCACGTACTGTAACTTTAACACACACACACACACACACACACACACACACACACACACACACACACACAGGATCTGAGGAGGAATGAGTAATGAGAACCCACCAAGCCTTTAGTTAATTAATTGTCATGCGTCTGCTTCTCGGGGAGATAAAGTGTTCAGTCACTGGCTGAGCAGCGAGGATTACTGAGAGAGCGAGCGAGCGAGTGACAGAGCAGATAAAAAGAGGAGAGAAGAGAAGAAGGACGGCCTATTACGCTCCATTTAGACTCTTCTCAATTTGGAGGAACTCCGCTGTGTGTTGGCCTCTTTACACCGACTCATCTACAGAGACATGAGCAATGTGTAAAGCTGGGAGGGCGGGCGGGCGGAGGGACGGCGGTATTCATGACGGGTGATGAGTCAGGGAGGCGGAGAGGAAGAGTCAGTGAGGCGGAGGCTCGTCTGGGTGGAGTCATGTGTGCGTGGTTAACAATCTGACTATAAACACACGAGGAGAAGGATTTAAAGCTGTACAAACATACGATGTGTATCATTCACTCAGAGTGTGTGTCTGTGTGGTGTCGCCACTTCAGCTGTCTCATCAGATTCATTGTGTCTCTGCGATCTCTTCACGTCGTCTCTCCTGCTGCGTGATTTGATTTGATGTCGCAGCATTTTGAATCATTTTAATGTTATTTCAGTAAACACAGGCTGCAGGATCGGGCAGATAACATGCTCACTAATCAGTATTTGTATATTAAAGGGTGACTTTAATATAATAATAACGGGATTTTTGAAACTAGTCTAGTATTGAGTGAGACGTCTGCAACCAGCAGCCATGAGATGAGCTGCTGTGCTTCACTACAGGCACTTTTTCACTGTCACAGCACCTCGTCAGTTCATGGCTGATTAGCTGGACATGCCGTTAATTGTTGGGAGGCAGATTTTGTCCTCAAAATGTGTTTGCTGTGTTTGCTGACCTCTGCCTCGCTCCACCACGTGTCCCAACACAACTCAATGCAAGAGAGCGACGCTACTTTAGCATTTTCTTTGTTCAGCCGAGGCCCAAAAACATCAACAGTCAAAGTTAGCGGGACATAATTTTGTGTGGGATGCGAGATTCATCTTTGATTTTAGAGAAATCCACGTCTCCACGAGGAACATTCAGTTAAAGTGGTTGTATTTTTGCCACTGACAGTCTCAGATTATTCATGTCTGACAACATCACAGAAAGAGTTGAGATCCTTTTTGTTCGACCAGAAACAGACGAAAATCATTCTCGCTACAAGATACAAGACTCTGTGTGCAGAAACAGTGATGTTACTGTTATAAAGCACAATTCAACAAAGTCGACAGAAACAAAATAAAATTCACTGAAACCATCCTGATTCATCTCTACACTGTTCCAACAATCCTGATCACTGACATGATTGAAAAAAAAATGTAATTTACGTCATTAGATGTGAAAATATGAGGTGCAGAGCAGGAGGGGGGCACCAGAATACTTTGACATCTTACTTAAAGGGATATTCCGGTGTAAATTTAATCCATGGTCTAACACACTGTGAAACTGTGTTAGACTCCCTCTCGAGAGATCAAGTTAGCAGACCGCTAATTTACGGAGTTTTCTCAACCTCAGAAACGACCGCACGACAACAATACACTGCAGTAAATGGATCCAAATATAAACCGCCACCAAAAAGCCACAAATAATGCTCAGAACAGCACCAAACTTCAGCAACAGTACAAATAGGGTCTCAGCACATAGTCCGGGGCATCTAACCTCCGCTAGCTTAGCTGGATTTCTACTGAAAAGCTGACTAAATTTACCACTCTTCTGCAGCAGCTTCCTGTTGACGGGAAGTCCCGACGAGTCGATTACCGAGTGCAGTAGAGTTCCGCGGCTCATGGATGAAAATGTATGATTATGACTCCATGGAAAAGCAATCAAAGTTCATATGTGTCTTACCTGCCAGTTTATAACAGTTATTATCGAGAGCGGACAGGGAAAAGAACAGAATTGAGCATTTCTAACCGCACTCGGTAATCGTCGCGTCGGGACTTCCCCGACCCGGAAGCTGATGGAGGAGAGTTGAAATCTGTTTTTAGCTTCACAATAGAAATCCAGCTAAGCTAGCGGAGGTTAGATGCCCCGGACTATGTGCTGAGACCCTATTTGTACTGTTGCTGAAGTTTGGTGCTGTTCTGAGCATTATTTGTGGCTTTTTGGTGGCGGTTTATATTTGGATCCATTTACTGCAGTGTATTGTTGTCGTGCGGTCGTTTCTGAGGTTGATAAAACTCCGTAAATTAGCGGTCTGCTAACTTGATCTCTCCAGAGGGAGTCTAACACAGTTTCATATGATTTAGAACATGGATTAAACTTACACCGGAATATCCCTTTAATAAAAGTGAAGAGATGCTCAACGTTATTTGTCGTCCGTGACTCTCAGACGTGACATCGTTCGCTGGTTGGAGACACTAATGTTTTACCAGACTGAGCGTATTAATGCAGAGAGATGCTGACTGCTGGTCGCCATCACATGCAGGATAAGTTGAATCTATAATCAGTGACATTTACAAAAATAATTGCAAATCTTTCCTCCGTTTAGTTTCATTAATGTGTAAAAAGTTGTTTTGCAGCTTTGTTCTTTGTCATTCAACCCAAAAATGAAGGCTGAAATTAATATTTCATGCTTCTGAGCGAAGAAGCAAAAAGGAAATTAAACTGGTGTCACTTCACGTGTTCTGCAGCTGGAACCTGAAAATCCTCCACTTCAGCGTTTACTGGAGCTCTCCTGGAATCCATCTATTATTCATGATCCGCAGGAGGACGAGTCAGAATCTCCTCCTCACTGACACACGTCATGTTTAATACAGGGGATTTTAAAAGTGAGCAAACTGTAGATGCTCGTGTTTAAAATATATCTGATGAGATTGGATGATGAACTCTGTCAGAGCAGACTGGACCTGGAACACTTGGTGTCTCCAGATATTTAGCTGCAGCACGGGGACATACGTCGGGGGCTGGTTGGGAGCAGAGTGGCAGACGGAGCGCTCGGCCCGGCAGACCTCGGCCAGAACCCTCTCTGTGCCTCTGAGCAGTCACGGGAACCATTTACAGCCAGTTTCCGTATGGCGCTGAAATATCACCAGGCCTTGACATTTGGCAGCAGACAGAAACAAGCTCAGCGGCTGCGTTTATATCAAACCGTCAAAACTTTAATATGACATCCTCAAAGCGGGTCGATGGGTTCTGAGAAACAATCCGACCACATTCACAGGCTGATCGTTGTCACAGTGATGTCGTGTCGTGGATGTTGGTGCTGAAATCGAGGTCGTGATTCACAACTGGGACACCACCTCATCAGATCCCACTTTACGCTCTAAGTAGAAGCCAATCTGTGAGCAGCCCACTCATTAATCTGAGTGAACCTGTTTAAGATGGAGAGGCTCCACACGGCTGAGGGTGTAATGAGGCCGACCGGCCCGGCTCTGCTCGCTGCTCGTCTGACAGCACAGGATCGGATCGAGCACACAGATAACACACACGGCTGAGGCTGTCACTTACAACAAAGTGTGTGTGTGTGTGTGTGTGTGTGTACAGCACACATATGGACACGGCGGTGGCTGCATGCCCGTTTGTGCGAGAGCAATGTGTCCAAAGGCCGGCGCTGTCTGCAGACCCGGTTTGTCGCAGCTCATGTGTCACAAAGGGAACAGGAGACTCTCACATATGCTGCTCATGTCTGTGAGACCGTCAGCCGGCTCTCACTCTGCTGATAATACAAACCATCAGCCAAGAGATAAAACCATTCGTCTATCAGCTTATCGACAGGAAACAAATCTAATTAAATAATCACTGCATGTTTTATTTGTTTATTAAGGAGAAAAGCCACATAGTGTCTGCATACATGTGAGTTTTATATCACTGATATACTGAATATTCTTCTTTGCCTGACAAAACAAGAAGATTTAATCTGCATGTTGATCGTTTTCACTTCATAAAACTGCGAAAAAAATAATCAGGAGATCAAATCGATGATGAAGATAATCAGAATCATTTGTTCCTATAAAAAGATGAATCAGTAAATCAAACAACAAGCAGAGAAAACTCGAACATTCATCGTCTGTTTTGTTCTAAATAAAATATCAGCATCAACATTTGAACATTTGAGGGAATTTCTTCATATTTGGCACAAAGGTCCGGTTGAACTCAATGATTATCTGATTAGATTCTGGTGGTCAAAGTTCACGGCCACTGTGACGTCAGAAAACACATTTGTTATTTGTCACAGATGTTCAGTAGTGTGATAATTAAGACACGCTGTGAAACACGTCTGAGGACGAGTGTCCACGTGGCTGCTGTGTGAAGGACGCTGAGCGAGGAGGAAGTTTGTGATGAAATGATCCACAGGAGACACAAGACAAATACGGTGAATATTATCGCAGAGGCCAGTAAAGGAGAAGAGCGATGGTGATGTCACCAGAGAGGATGAGAGATGTTTAACTCAAAGAGCGGCTGCACAATAAAGGACTCAGAATAAAAGAGTCCTTCTCGTGGGCGGCCGCCGCGTACGCTCGCTCCTCGTTAGGAACGATTGAAAAAAGATGCTGGAACTCGGGAAAAAAAAAAACGCTCTGTGTACCGGGCCCGAGAGGATAAAATGATAAAGTTATATTCAAAAGTTCAAAAGTCAACCTCACTGCGACACAATAAGGTTCTGCAAAAAATGCTCTCAGGAACAGAAAGTTGACGGCTGCACGGAGGCGAAGAACCGAGAGGCGGCTGTGGATCAGGAGGTGGAGAGTGGAGAGCGGTCCTCGACTGATCAGAGGGGCGCTTGTTTGATCCCCTGCTCCTGCTGTCCACATGTTGAAGTGTCAAACCCCAATCTGCTCCGAGTGGCTCTTCCATCAGCCTGTACGAGTGTGTATGAATGAGCAGGTGGGGCCTGAACAGCAGCTTTTGCAGACAGAGAACCAGTGCAGGCTGTCCTGTCATATGAAAAAGTCCAGTAGAGTCCGTTTAGTGATGTTTGTGTTGTGACTTTTTCATTTCCAGTCAGTTAATTTCAGCTTGATTAAAGTCTCGGTGCAGACTCTTCCATGTTTCCCCCGAGCAGATTTAGATTGTTATGGATTTATCAACTTGTGTCTTGCAGCAAAAAAAACTACATCATAACATTTGTGGGAGCATGATGAGGAGCAGTATGTAATAAGATCAGAGAAAACAAGAGGAGAGATTTACAAAGACAGACTTCCTCTTCCATCTTGAGATTCTGCAGTCGTGCTTCGGCCTCTGGAGTGTAACAGAGACCTTAAACTGCCCCGAGGTTTGAATCTGAGTGTGACGGAGTGTCTCTGTGTGTCAGCTGTGTGATGGTCCTCCTGGACTCGCTGTCTGATGGGATAATCCTCTGTGACTGTGCATGCAAATCAGCAGGCAAACAACATCTGAAATATTTTCAACTGAGTGACATCGGATGCTCCGTCAGTAACGCACAGAAAGCCCCGCGACAGATAAGATGTTATACAACAACACACCAATACAAGGAGTGTATTTCTGTACATGTCTCAACTTGTGTTGTCACACAGAATCTGGAAATCCTCATATGTTTCCCACCGTCGCGCTGACTCTGAGCTAATCTCCTGAGCGTTCTGCAGACCCGCTGAATTTCTGAACTTCTCCCGACTTCCTGAAATGACGTTAAAAGAGAAACGTCTCCGTTTTCCCTTCTCGCTTTTAAAGGTCCATCAAAATATCCACCGACTCCTGATCCCACTTCAGGTGAGGTCGGGATTTAAAGTCATGGCAGCTCCGATCGTAAAGAAACCAGGAGTCCTGATGAACGTGATGTGGATGAGACGGTTAATTATTGAGAGATTCTTGGAAAAAAACACTTCCTGTATGATTCAGTTCCACCTCGAGATGTTTTCGAGGAAACGTTTTGACACGAACACGTTCAGTTGAGCCGGCGTATGCTTTTAAAGGAGTGGGAGGAGATGTAATAAACATGTTCACCGTGTGATGTCTGTCTCAGGAGGAGCAGGAGAAGACTTTGTGGTGTCGTATCAAAGTTTGATGCTCCGTTGTGTCTCAGCTCGTCCTCAGAGCACAGATGAGATCAGCTCGCAGCTGTTCAGGCTTCATTATCCTCAATGAATCATTATTAGATGTGTCTGATCTGAACAAAGTCACTGTTCATGTTCTGGTTGCTTAAAGTTAAAACTCTCGCCAAAATGCAACCGAGGCTTTTTTGTGAATGTATACGAGTCAAACCTTCATTTAAAAGCATAATTACAATGAAAGAGGCACTTTTAAGATTTACCATATTTTCGTTTTCAGGTCAAACTCATTTTCAATGGGAGTGCTACGGGCACTTTTACGATAGCATCAAAATCTCTATTTTTAAAACAGTAAGAAGTCTCGACACAACATGAAACTTTGCTGGTAGTATCACCAGGGTCTCTACACATGAACACGAGCATTGAGAACATTGTTTGTGTACACAGAGTTACTAAAAAGAAGGTTTTTGAACAACTCACGTTAGCAGTAGCTTGTTCCGCTCGCCGCCGTCCTGCCAGTGGAGAAGTGTCGATCTCAGAATGTGACGTAACCTGGAGGACAGTTAAGGTGGAACGCTCCTAAAGCTTAGTTCCATATAAATGCAGGATAATTTGTTGTTTTGTCGTTAGCGAAAAACAATATTGACCTTGAAGTTGAAAAAGGAGCCTCATATAAGAAACAATACTAAAATCAAAAGCTGGAAAAGTCACGTGAGATCTGGCGTGGATAGTTGTTGCTGGAAGACAGTAGTTCCACCTTAACTGTCCTCCAGGTTACGTCACATTCTGAGATCGACACTTCTCCACTGGCAGGACGGCGGCGAGCGGAACAAGCTACTGCTAACGTGAGTTGTTCAAAAACCTTCTTTTTAGTAAACTCTGTGTACACAAACAATGTTCTCAATGCTTTGTTTTCTTTGAACAAATGACTTCTCGTCATCGTTCGGCCTGATCCTGGATTATATGTGAGACATGGAGCAAGACGTGCGTGATGAAAACATTTAAACATCGATTTTGACTTCTTGAGAACTTAACAACAGAAAACAGAAGGTTGTTTTAAGGTTATCGCTGGTGAATATAGTTTTCCTCCCAGTAGCTGCAATTCTGCCTTTTTCCCAGCAGCCACTTGTGGGTGTTATCATCATGTCAGCTGTGATGCCACGACGTACACAGTCCTGCTTTCTGAAGTGGAGCGGACAACACAGAACACAGAACTGTCAGCACGAGATGGATCGGAGCCGCTCTCGTGTCGATATGTGTCAGGCTGAGATGAACGGCGTCGTCCTCTGAGCAGAATAGATGTGTGGCAGCAGTGTGTGTGTTCTGCAGCTGTTCTGACCTACAACTAAAGAAAATAAAAGCTCTTGTGTTTCTTGCTTCGCTTGTGCTCTCAGATGATTTCTGTCCTCCTGCGTGGGGAGCAGTGCTGATGTGCTGATGTGCTGCTGGGCAGCGCTCGCCCTGCCTGCTGCAGAGTGAGATGATTCGGGTTGTCGCTCCTGGGAGGTTAACAGATCCCTCCGTCTCTGCTCCACACGACACTGATGTGCTGCGGAGGAGGAGGAGGAGGAGGAGGAGGAGGAGGAGGAGGAGGAGGCCGTACCTGTTGTGAGCTTCATCTGCATCCTCAGTGGTTTCATCTCACTGCCAAATGTTCACACCTGACTGAACAATCAGGATGAACTCGCAGCTTGAACGATGGCCACTCGATGACTCCTCGTTCACTCTGGGTTGTTTATGCTTTTCTGAAATGTTGTAGGAAAGACGTCCGTGTCCCAGAGTTCAGCTCGGTGCGATTAACGTTTTGTGTGTGAATGGTTTGGCACAAGATTACAGTTCCTGACAGAATACATCAAGGAAAATAATCCCACAATAATCTGAGGCCACTCTGAGGCTCCATGCTGTCCTCTCTGACTGTCTTTGTATGGTTGTTGTTCTCTGTATTTGATTATTTTTTATCTTTATCTTTATTTTCACTCGCTCTCATTCCACCCACTGTTCCAGTTTCAGTTTAAAAGTTAAACTGTTGTAATAACTCTCATGTGCAGTTTGTGATTTGAATAATGTTGTGGTATGAGAGTATGGAGTAAGTGCTCATCCTTTTTAAATCGATTGAGGGATCCTAAAATGAACTGTGAGAGGTCCATTATGTTCCTGTATGGCCCTCATCGGTTTAATGGTGATGTTAAACGGCTGAGTTTCAGCAGCAGTGATGGTAGATTGATATTTTGCATTGCTGTGGGGCGTTGATGGATATTACTGTGGAGATGATTTTCACATCACATGTTAGTCAGCACGGTCTGTTACAGGAGTGGGCAGGTGGTGAAACGCAGCGTGATTGAACAATAAACCAAAACATGTGAAGAGAAGCGGCTCGCTGCTGAACAATGTCCGGGGGATCTGCTGCAGAGAGAACAGAGCAGAGAGAGAAAACAAGCGTCGTTCTTCAGAGAGCTTCGACTCGTCTGTTTGTTCGGCCCGCTCTGGGCATGCCCGCTGCACTGTTTGTATCTTTACCTCGCAGGCGTTCAGCTGACACCGCCATCCAGAGCAAATAATGATAAGTGAAAGAGCCAGAGAGCTCCAGAGCCGTGACAACATCCTGCAGCCCTGCAATGATCCTGCACTAAGTGTTTTAAGCTCCAGCAGGAAAAATAAAGCTGGAAGAGGATCGTGATGAGGTGGAGATGATATTAAACTCTCAGAAATCAATAACTCTGGTTTCCATGTAGCCTTTACATGCACCAGCAGCTTGTTCACTGACCTCTGGTTAAAATGCATCTGGACAATGAATCTTTATCTTTGGACTATCTTTGATAAAGTATAGCAGATATAGTATTGATGACTAAATGCAATAAATGTTAAAGGGATATTCCGGTGTAAGTTTAATCCATGGTCTAACACACCGTGAAACTGTGTTAGACTCCCTCTCGAGAGATCAAGTTAGCAGACCGCTAATTTACGGAGTTTTATCAACCTCAGAAACGACCGCACGACAACAATACACTGCAGTAAATGGATCCAAATATAAACCGCCACCAAAAAGCCACAAATAATGCTCAGAACAGCACCAAACTTCAGCAACAGTACAAATAGGGTCTCAGCACATAGTCCGGGGCATCTAACCTCCGCTAGCTTAGCTGGATTTCTATTGTGAAGCTAAAAACAGACTTCAACTCTCCTCCATCAGCTTCCGGGTCGGGGAAGTCCCGACGCGACGATTACCGAGTGCGGTTAGAAACTGCTCAATTCCGTTCTTTTCCCTGTCCGCTCTCGATAATAACTGTTATAAACTGGCAGGTAAGACACATATGAACTTTGATTGCTTTTCCATGGAGTCATAATCATACATTTTCATCCATGAGCCGCGGAACTCTACTGCACTCGGTAATCGACTCGTCGGGACTTCCCGTCAACAGGAAGCTGCTGCAGAAGAGTGGTAAATTTAGTCAGCTTTTCAGTAGAAATCCAGCTAAGCTAGCGGAGGTTAGATGCCCCGGACTATGTGCTGAGACCCTATTTGTACTGTTGCTGAAGTTTGGTGCTGTTCTGAGCATTATTTGTGGCTTTTTGGTGGCGGTTTATATTTGGATCCATTTACTGCAGTGTATTGTTGTCGTGCGGTCGTTTCTGAGGTTGAGAAAACTCCGTAAATTAGAACATATGTGGGTTAGAACCCTCTCTAACTGCCAGGAAGAGTATTGCCGTCCTGCAGGCGATGATCTAAATGAAAACAGCGCGGTGAAATAAAAAGCCTCAGCGCTGCCTTCTGATAAATAATACACAGAAGTCAAATTGTTTGTGTAAGGAAGTCGTCCAGTCGGCTCTTCATTCTGCCTCCAGCCTTGTTATCTAAGCAGCACTGACGTGATCACAGATGTGATCTCCAGCGTCGGTCCTTCAGCTCTGTGACGCTGGTTTGATTCCCAGATGCTCACTCGCATGTCCTCCTGAGACTGTCGAGCCTTCGTTTGTGTCGACAGCCTCAATTTCCTGTTGGAGTGTTTATTGAAAACCCTTGAAGCGTCCGGCTGGGTTTGTTTCTCTGATAGCAACTTCTGCAAACATCAGCACCTGAGGATCCGAGTGAAGCTGCTGCTCGACTTGTACGGCCTAAAAACTTTCCTCTGAAAAGGAAAATGACATTTAATTTGATGTGTAAATAATTACAATCACCAGAACCAGATCCTATCACCACATCTCTCTCAGCCATGCAACAGTCAGTCCATCACTTCATCCACAGACAATAAGATGAGCAACTGGACAGCCGCTGAGATCCAGGAGATGCTAGCGTCTCCTCGGTCTCTGTAGCTGTTTGGTTGTGTTAGCTTGTTGTTGTGTCGGCAAGCTAGGAGCGGTCGCTACTTTCAAATTAAAAGCCCCCCGCTAAGAACCCAGTTCTAAACTCCAATGTGGTGCAATGCACAGCTCTTATTTTGAAGACAAATTCGACCTGCTTCACTGTTCACGCCCAACTTCGTGCTTCATGTCACGTCACATGTTTACACCTACCACAGTGGCAGCTTTTTGGAAAAGAAGGAATATGTCTCCCTTTCAGAAAGACAAGGCGGCACATTTGCAGCCTTTACCTTGCTGCATATGTGCAACTTTTCTATCTAAAAGGGGCTACAGAACTAACACTGTTTATACCTGCTCAACACGTCCTGTATGTTTCAGATTTGAAGTTACTGTCTTTGTTGAAAGACATGAAGACATGATGTGTCCGGACATCCCAGACGGAGACATTTTTATCAGTCTGAGTTGGACCAGACTACATTCTGCTGACAGTTAGCATCCCTCTGTAGCATGTAGCTTGTAACCATTAACAGTGCAGCGTTTTAAAGGGATAGTTGGGGTTAAATGAGCTTCTTATCTCTAATCAATGTGTTACCTGCAGTCGATGACCGTCAGCTCTCCCCCTGTGTGGAGAACAGCCTGTTGCACTATGTACGTTATATTTTGATCATTCCTGGTGCTTTACATCGCCGTCAGACAGCCGCTGGAAGTCCGACCCAGACAGCTGACCTGTGGTGTAACACAGTGCTGCAGGCAGAGCTGGAATATGGACGTTGTGCGATTGAGGGGCTGTTGTGCCAAAGAAAAAGACTGTTTGATGGCAGGAAAGCGCCAAAAATGTTAAAAACATAGTGTCCACTTACACGGACATATGTTTTTAGGGTTAGGGTTAAAATACGTCTTGCTGCTGGTTCTGTTCAGCAGCACAGCGCTCTGCGTCTCCACACAGACGGAGAGCTGATGGCCATCAGAATACTCAAACTATCACTTCCTGAGATGCTAAAAAGTACAATATTATTTAGCATGTGTGCACTTTGAAATATCAGCACGTAGGTGGAAATATAATTGGAATATAACTGCCATCAAAACAACAACAAGATGTTCATAACAAAGATTTGATATTCATCTTTTTGTCTTCTGACGCGTTCTCCCGTTCATCGCACCATCATCTATAATTGGATTGATCTTTTCCAGCTGAGAGGAGATCTCCCATCTATTCTACATCGTGCCACAAAATGGAATCAATAACACACTCAGATATTTTAGCATCTGTTGTGACGACGGCGGTTCACTGACACCACGAGCTCCGACTCAATCAAGTATAAAACACGACACGCTGTGTGAGAAGTGAAAATGAAAACACCAACAGATTCACAGGTGATCTTATAGTGAGATATATGAGGTATGACACACACACACACACACACACACACACACACACTTGAGTTGAGACCTCATTCTTGACTCCCCGTGGCTCCATATAGTTCCTCATGAATATTCAGCGCGCTCACAGACGGGCCCAGATGTAAAGCATCAGGCAGAACTGGGCCACTTGTGTATAATTGAAGAATTCCATTAAACTTTAAACTTGAGCGTTCCTGAATCGAATGTCTGCACTTGGAGTATTTATGAGTTTAATGGTGTGAAACAATAATTATTTCTCCACTGATGAAAACCTCACGTGATCTGTGACGGATTCAGGTTGTAAAGGAACAGTCCGTAAAACGTCTGTGTTCGTTGTTGATCACTTCCTGTCTGCTGCCTGTCTTACTCTTTGAGTAAACATTATCGACCACAAACTGTGAGCCATCGACCCGGTAACGTGTCAGCAGACCTGTAGGTTATGTAAGGGGTAATATCCGATGAGGTATGCATAAACAGGAGTTAATGGACGACGCGGAGGCCTAAGAAGGTTGCCTCCGCTTATACCATGGTCACTTGCCAAAGAAAAGAAATTCGGACCATTAATTTACATTTTCATGCGTTTTACAATCAAAATATAAAGTTTTTCACAAGCCATAACTTAGTTTCCCTGGTAACGCCTGAGGGTTTGACTAATACCTGGAACAATCATTACTCTCCCGTAAGATTCTTATGCAACGGAGACGTTGTTCACTCCTCCAGTAAATAGGACGGACCATAGATACGACTTGGCAACGGGAGATATTCTAGTCCGCTCAGCGATGAGCCAGAAAGCTAACGCTATGCTAGCAAGATTCAAAGTCAATAACATTGCGCACGGTTGACAAACAGTAAATATAATTTGACAGTATGCTAGCTAACACGATTAGCTAGCTAACCAGTCATGTCATTGTCCCCAAATCAATATCAAGATTTTCACAAACAAATGACCGGCCGTGTGTAACGTTACTGTGGCCGCAGCCTGAAGCAGAGAGCTGAACAGAGAACGGGATGTGAGATTATTCGCATATCAGTAAGTTTAGAGGGGAAGTGAACTTTCTGCAGATTGTGTGTTACAGTCGCCACCCTGTGGTGTTCAGAGGATACTGAAGGACTGACGGACTGAACTCAGTGCTGGAAATATAATATTCAGATTTGATACGCCAGCTAGCGCATTAATTTACAGTGGTGAACAGACAATCTGACTGGAACTACTTAGTAGATGTCCATATATCAGGGGTTAATGGACACCCTGCAGCCAATCAGAATCGAGTATTCCCCCATACCATGGTATAAACTGCTGTATGTTGGCGTACGTACAGCACTGTTCCTCCCCCTTCGTGCACTACGCATCGTTCACTTGTGTGTTTGCGCCGCGGTCTCTGAGGGAATGGAGCGCCGTTAGATCTCTGCTCTCGTGTAGATTGCTTTGCGCTTCCAACACAAGCCGGAGAGATTTGAGATCTTAAACACGAGCAGCGTGTATTTGCATGTGTAGTTTATTATTAACGTATCTGGTCCTTCAAATAGAAAGCGTTCCTATAGCTACCTCACAGGGAAATCAGCCTGCATTGTCGTTTCTCATCTGAAAAAACAGCACAGAAGGAAGAATTCAGCCGTTCCTCAGAGTGCAGTGCACACACTGCTGGGATCTTCATGAATAAAACCTGGATTGCGGAGTTTAGCAGTAAGCCCGGCTTCTCGAGCCAAAACACACAAAGCGCGGCGCTGACGAGCATGAATGGCTTCGTGATTACTGCTGTCAGCCAGCTGTCACTCACAGGCCTCTGCGTCACACTCGTTTATATTAAAGAGGAGGAAAAAGAAAGGTAGTTGTGCTGATGTGCATGTACAGTAAACGAGGCGTTTGCATCTTTGTTGTGGGACTCATGTTCAGAATAGATGCTTTAATTTACATCTGTGAGACTAAGGTAAAGAATAACTCGCTGTGGGGAACAATGACCTGACTCTGCTGTATTAATCAGCTGCTGAGGTTATAAAGTGACACTGTCAATCCCACATGTTGTCATTCTCTATTGTAAACCACACACAGAGTGTCAGAACGTGTCAATCACAGGTTCCTCACGCCTGCGACAGTTTCCATGATCGGCAGTCGGGTTTGATAGAAGTTCAGTGTTTGTATTGATGATTAAATCACGTCTCCACCGTCACAGACGTCAGCTGATCGTCAGCGTTGAGTCCACTCAGCAGCTGACAGGTTGTCTCACAGTTTTTGTTCGTCCGGAGTTTGACTGACAACTTTCACACCAGCATGAATGACAGACACACGATCACACCAGTGTCTGTTTAAACCACACCTGCAACAGGTTACTGTGCTTTTCAATCAGCACATAAAGCAGATTAAACAAACTCCAACTCTCCATCCGTCTGCTGATTGTAAAAACTGTCACGGACGAGATCTTATAATCTGAAGCGTGTTGAGCGTTGAACTCTTCTGTAACATTTCAATACGGGACGCTTATTTTTGTCCTGGTTGAACTCGGTTATTGTTGTTTACGGGATGTGATGCTGCAGAAAGTCTTTTCCTACAGCGCCACCAGCAGGTAAACGTTCTGTCCAGCTGTGTGACGGACTTCTTTAAACAGCGTGCAGCAGAACTACAGAACCTCTGTCGTACCTCCAGATTTGTTCTGGCAATAAATCTACAAAGACGGCGGTTTAGTGGTCAGTTTGCATGAAGGTTCGTCTGTATGTTACATTATGTTTTGTATGTAACTTCAGTGACGTTGTTTTTCTTTCCTTTTTAATTATTTTGTCTATTTTGCTATTGATCTATTCTTGTAATATACTGCTGTTGCGACAAACAAATTTCCCCTTCTGCGGGACATTAAAGGATGGTTAACAACTGGTTTCACACGTGACACAACAGTCCTCTGATCCTTTGACTCTGAACGCCACCTGACTTCCTCCTTTGCTGCGGTAATACTTGCTGCGGCCACTAGAGGTTAAATATGTGACGTACAGTCAACTTGTG
>NC_044190.1:38973449-39203449 GCF_900880675.1 Sparus aurata | reverse complement strand
TGCACCTTAACGCTGCTCAACGCTGAGATCTCCTACCTGTGATGATGAAGAACTGTACGCACATGAAGACTGGAGCTGTTAGCGTTTTTTCTCTTCCTTTATAAAGACTGACGTGATGACAGATCGAGGTCAGACTTCTGAACATTTTAACTCTCTGTTGTCATGCAAACAGATGGATTAGATTTTACTGGCCTGGCAAGAGTAATTCATCATTTTCATTTCACAAGGTTTTCATCATTACGGGCCTGTACAGTGCAGCAGGAGAGAGATCTGCATCACTCAAGTGCCTTTAAGGCAGTTTGTCACTTTTGACATCTGTCATCGACCCATCACACACACACACACACACACACACACACACACACACACACACGAGTATACACATGTTGACGAACAGCATCAATCAAACTCAAACGAGCTTCACAATCTGTCATTTCAGAGATACAAAGAAGTGAACGGAGCACAGAGATGGTCTCTGCTGAGTGAACCAGCTCATCAGTCGTGTGTCATCCGCGGCCTTTCACTGCTTTCAGCTCCGGCTTCTTATTGACCTTCACAGGAGGAAAACCCAATAAATGTCTTTTCCTCTGCCCACTCGATTCCTGCAGAGAACATAACCGTTACTCAGAGAGTAAATGACACCAGCGTTGCACAGAAATCCTATATATGCACACAAGCTTCAATATATTGACATAGAAAGGAACGATCAGTGTTCATATGATCTCTAGTCCATATTCCATATACACGAGCACTCAGACTGCACGTATACATGCAAACATATAAAACCAGTATGAAGTGCTGAGTGCTGTATCGTAGACACTGGACTTGTTTCAGTTTCTTGAAGATGTTTCAGCTCATCAGGAGGCTTCTAACTAACTGAGTGGAGTCGCAGGTTTAAACTATGTTGAGTGTCCTTACATAGTGTGGGAGTGTCCTTATATAGTGTGGTAGTGTCCTTACATAGTGTGGTAGTGTCCTTACATAGTGTGGGAGTGTCCTTACAGAGTGTGGTAGTGTCCTTACAGAGTGTGGGAGTGTCCTTACATAGTGTGTGAGTGTCCTTACATAGTGTGTGAGTGTCCTTATATAGTGTGGTAGTGTCCTTACATAGTGTGGTAGTGTCCTTACATAGTGTGTGAGTGTCCTTACATAGTGTGTGAGTGTCCTTATATAGTGTGGTAGTGTCCTTACATAGTGTGGGAGTGTCCTTACATAGTGTGGTAGTGTCCTTACAGAGTGTGGTAGTGTCCTTACATAGTGTGGTAGTGTCCTTACATAGTGTGGTAGTGTCCTTAGTGTGGGAGTGTCCTTACATAGTGTGGGAGTGTCCTTACAGAGTGTGGTAGTGTCCTTACATAGTGTGGTAGTGTCCTTACATAGTGTGGTAGTGTCCTTAGTGTGGGAGTGTCCTTACAGAGTGTGGTAGTGTCCTTATAGAGTGTGATAGTGTTCTTATAGAGTGTGGTAGTGTCCTTATAGAGTGTGGTAGGGTCCTTATAGAGTGTGGTAGTGTCCTTACATAGTGTGGGAGTGTCCTTACATAGTGTAGTATTGTCCTTACATAGTGTGGGAGTGTCCTTACAGAGTGTGGTAGTGTCCTTACATAGTGTGGGAGTGTCCATATAGAGTGTGGTAGTGTCCTTATAGAGTGTGGTAGTGTTTTTACAGAGTGTGGGAGTGTACTTACAGAGTGTGGGAGTGTACTTACAGAGTGTGGGAGTGTCCTTACAGAGTCTGGTAGTGTCCTTACATAGTGTGGGAGTGTCCTTACAGAGTGTGGTAGTGTTCTTACAGAGTGTGGGAGTGTCCTTACATAGTGTGGGGGTGTCCTTACAATGTGTGAGAGTGTCCTTACATAGTGTGGTAGTGTCCTTATATAGTGTGGGAGTGTCCTTACAGAGTGTGGGAGTGTCCTTACATAGTGTGGGGGTGTCCTTACAATGTATGAGAGTGTCCTTACATAGTGTGGTAGTGTCCTTATATAGTGTGGGAGTGTCCTTACAGAGTGTGGGAGTGTCCTTACAGAGTGTGGGAGTGTCCTTACATAGTATGAGAGTGTCCTTACATAGTGTGGGGGTGTCCTTACAATGTGTGAGAGTGTCCTTACATAGTGTGGTAGTGTCCTTTGACACTTTTACTTAAATACATTTACACATCAGTTTATCAGCTTGTAAGAAACATCTGATGTTTCCATTTAATTTATTCAGGAAGTCACATCTCATTTACAAGTGACAGAAATACAGAAATAAAATCAGAGCAGATTCAAACAAACGATCAGCATGGTAATTAAGTTAAAGTCTAACATTACACATTTGACTGTACGTTTTTAAGTGTTATGTTTATATTATTGGTGCAGAATACTGAAAATTACAGGTAAAGTAAAGGATTTGAGTGACTTTGAATGTTTTTATCCTATTCTACAAACCTTTGGTTTTGTGTGATACGTTGACTCCTGAAGACTTCTGGTTCTTCTGCAGGTTTTCATTTCAAACAATCATTACAGAAAGTCACGCGCAGACAGAAGAAGCAGGTGAACTGTGTGTGTGCGATAAACAAGGTTTGTCTAAAAGTAACTCTCATGCTGCAGTGATGATGCTTTTGTTGTGTTGCTGTGCAGGAAATATGAAAAACATGAAATACACTTCTCCTAACAAAGAAAGTCAAGACGCCGCAGTAACAGATCGACAGTTTGTGACATTAATATTACATTTTTTACACAAATTCATATAGTTTGTGTTTTGTTTTTTTACATCAGCAGTTAAATGAAGTGACACTTGTTACACCTTTGCAGCCAACCTGTTGGATTTGTAAAGCTGCAGTCAGGACTGTTGACATCCTGCAGCTGGAGAGATAATTCTTTAAAAGTGAAAACAGCAGGAAAATAATAACACGGTGCGTCAATCCAAGGAGCTGCAGCTCACCTGAAGCTCACCTCGCTCCTTTGAGTCCGGTCTCCATGTCGGTCCGATTAGTTTTAATCAGCTCCTCACAGACTTCTATTTCATGCAATATGTGGTGTGCGTTATGAAAGCAGACCGTCTGATGGATGTGTGTTTGTGTTTGTGTCTGGTGACACAGCTGCAGTCGGACCGATTGTTCAGCCTGTTGTCGTCTTTGTTTTTTTACTTTGGTGGAAGCAGCTGGAATCTTTTCTCTGCAGGATTTAGTTCCCAGCTTTAGTTCTTGACGAGTTAAAAAGTCAAGTATTAACATTAAAGTGAAACTGACTGAACAGGCTCCTGACTTTGTTCCATTAATGGATCAAGACTGAAAAGAGTCTGTCATGAACAATAATGTAGAAGATTCAAAGAAACTGACTTTTTAGTTGGATCTCTGGTAAACGTGAAGCGAGCAGCTCGCGCAGACGTCATCAGGCCATTTAAATGTCAGTGTGTGTGAAGGATGGTAACACCTGACCCAATCATGGCGTGATTCTGTACCCGGACCAGAGTAATGACTTTTCAAAAGCTCAATGTGTCAGATCTGCTCCCGGTCTTGGAGGATTACTGTGGTGGTGTGTATCAGTGTCAGGGGTAACCTTTACTGCAGGCTCAGTTTAAATAACACAGGGATCAGTGGTGATGCTCTGCCCGGCTGGCGTGACAGCGGTTGTCGTTACAGTAATTTATTTCACCTAGGTGAGTCGTACTTCTAACAGGTATTTATCATAACGAGGATGTGCTCTCAGGTGGCTGGTTGTTAATGAGGCTGTTTAATCTTCTCCTGATGGAGGCCCGTCAGTCACCGCGAGCAGAAAATCGTCTCTGAAGCATCAAGCTGTGATGGAAAATGAATCCGCGTGTCTGCCTTCACACACACTCACACAACTGTTTGTGCCATTACTTCTCTACACACAGATGTTTTTCTAAATGTCTGATTTTAATTATGCAGAGCAAAAACCGTGTCTGAACCGCCACCTCGTCGTCTAGGAAACCAGGTGACACTCTCTTCATTTTGTTATTGATGATTGTTTTAAGATTAACTTATTTTAGCTGACGGCTGTTTCTGAGTTTGAAGACACAATCAAGCCAAACTTTGCAGGAGGGATTGAGAGGACTTCATCTTCCCGGGCCTCAGAAATGACAACCAACACGTGGACGACCGGTCGAGCTGTGGTTCATTTCAGTTCGTCCCTCGGTTTTGTGTCAGTCGAGGTTTGTTTTCATTCACTTTCCACCGACAGCAGTTGGACGAACGTGATGAACATGTCCGCCTCGCTTCTTTCACTTCTACAGGCTGCTTTAAAACAGCGGGGAGAAGTTTTTGGACTCGCTCCGGTGATTGACACATCTGGGTGATGCTGCGCTCGCGTGTTTGACGTGTTTTCCTTCACGTACAGCTGTGGAACAATGCTGACACACCGTCCTCATCTGATCCACTTCCTCTGCTTTTCTTATTTTAGACGTTACTTAACTTCACTTGAGCCTCGTTTCCATCGAGCAGTCTGGTTCACTTCAGGATGTTACACTTTGAAACACTTGTGTTTTTTATTTCCATCGTCACAGTTGTGGATGGTAGAGAGCAACCTCTAAGTACCATCCTGTGTTTTCATTGCCCACCGACTGACCGTTTACTACAAGGTGGAGTTAAATCACCGCGACACTTGTTTCAGTTCAGGGTCTGCATCCTCTGAAGGACTCGGCCATTGTGGTCTTTGAAGGCGAGTCCTTCAGAGAGACCTTGTTAACCTCGTCAGCCGTTGTTAAATGTGACGGTCTAACCTTTGGAGCATTTCCTGGTTGTGTCACCAGATGTTTTACCCTTACGTCACAATTTCGGCTACCCAGGCCCGCGAAAGTGACGATCTACGCCACGCGATGTCGCCATTTTCTGTCTTTCTTTCTTCTTTTTCGGGCGCGCAAAGAATCTTGGGATATGTGAGGCCATGAAGGATCGTAGCGGTGCATCCTCCAAAAACAGGGAGAAGAAGGAGCATCTGGAGGAGCCTTCACGTGGTGTAGTGACGTAAATGGCCTTCAGATGCTCCTCTGAAGGATGCAGAGTTGCCTCGCTCTCTGCACTCTGAAGGAGGATTTCACTTCCTGTGAGGGCGGCCTTACTGTACGGTGATGTCATTTGGAGCCATACACCTGCCAGACTCAGTCACAGGTGTGGCTGTGAGTCACAGGTGTGGCTCAGCTGTCAGTCATGATGTCACACTCGCTCACATTATGAATTAATTAAGCAATCAAACCTATCAGACAAATGAAGACTGTCCTGTGGTTGCAGCTTCAGCGTCGGTGGATGTAACATGTTGAATGTATTTATTCTGATCCCAGGTGTTGTACAGGTGTTCAACAAGCCCACAGCCTCCTCCTGTTACAGACGTTTACACTGGAGAGAACACCGCCTCCCCCCTCTCCCCCTCGTCTATAGCTCCCTCTCTTTGTCTCTCTCTCACATTCATATGCACGTCTCATGCAAATCAAAAGCAAATTACTGTGTTCATTACTGAACTCTGCATACTCTCTTAGGTACCTAAAGACTTCCCAAAGTCTCCGTGAAAGACTTTTCATCTTTTCAATTACACCAGTGAATGAAGTGAGGGGGAAATTAATCCTGGGAAGGCAAAAAAAAAAAAAGAATGGCCTCGTTACAATGGTCAGAGTGTGTGTGTGTGTGTGTATGTGTGTGTGTGTGTGTGTGTGTGTATGTGTGTGTGTGTGTATGTGTGTGTGTGTGTGTATGTGTGTGTGTGTGTGTGTGTGTGTGTGTGTGTGTGTGTATGTGTGTGTGTGTGTGTGTGTGTGTGTGTGTTTTAAAGTAGAGGTGTGAAAATAAAAAGGTGTGACAAAAGAAGCAGTCACACTCCCGTCCTCCTCTCTCTCTCTCTCTCTTTCTCTTCGACACATTCACACTTTGACTTTCATCGACGCAGTCAGAGAGAGAAAGTGTCGTCGCTCAGAGCCGGAGAACGTTTCAGGCCGCAGAAGTTCTCCTGACTCGATGGTGTCGTACGTTCAGCAGGCAGTGATGCTGTCTGCCTTCGTAGATAAATGACTGAAATACTTCTCCTTCAGTTCGCCTGTCATCCCCCCACTGTTCCATGCTCCCTCCTTTATTCAAGACGTGCAGATATTTAATGTTTATTATCATAAATTCAGCCAAAATTGGAGTTTCAGGTGAAGTTTCGTAGTCCACAAAACATGTGTGGGTCTTCACAGCAGTGGCTCTGAATGCTCTTTGCTTTCTTTGTGTTATTTGTACCAGTCTGCTGCTGCACCACCACACCAGTCCTGAAAACACACAGTTATAAAAAGCCAGCGCAGGGAGAGGAGGGTGATAACTGCACTGGACTTCTGGTTCACGTGTCCAGCAGCAATGTCCTTTGCTGCGCGGGTGTTGATGGGTGGTGTGTGGGCCGGGTGGTGCCGGGTGGTGCCGGGTGGTGCTCCTACCCCGCCTGGTAAAGACGATCAAACCACCGACTGTTCACAGCCTGATGGATGTCACAGCCCTTTGCAGCAGATTCAGGTTAATGAGGCCGATCTGTGGAATTTGCTGGAATGGTGCAATCTCCTGAAAACTGTCAGTCAGTCGGCGATATGAATGTCATCAGACACACAATCAGAGGAGACGTGAGATCCCAGCAGACCTGAGATCTGTAACGATGCTGCGACGCGGTCATCACTCACAGTTTATCCTCAGAGTGACTTTCAGACGAGGAATCTTTGTTTAATTGAGTTTTTTTATCCGTCTATTTCAAAAATATTTTAGCCTGACAAAAAAAATCCTCACTGAAAGCTCAACACAGACTAACACACACTCGCTCTATTTATACTAATGTACACATCCGGCTATCAGAGGTAACAGTCACGCATCATTTGAATTAAATAAATAAATTAAATTAAATACGATTAAGCTTTGACCGCTCTGTAAACGGTCTCCGTTTATGGTTTCCTGTGCAGAGTCGTGTCTGCAGGCATGTCAGTTTAGTGTTTTGCTGGAAATGAATTGGCTATGAATGAATTAGCATGCTAATCAGCTGATAATCATCACGTTGTGTGACAAGAAGGAAATATTTGATTGGCTTTTTTTTTTTTTTTCTGCCGCTGGTGAAACACAGCATTACGATTAATGGCAGAGAAAGAAGAAGGCGTCTCGTTAATGTGTTTCCTCTGACGATGCTGCTGCAGGCTGATGATCACAACGAGGAAATCAGAGTCTGTGTGTGTGTGTGTGTGTGTGTGTGTGTGTGTGTGTGTGTGTTGTTGTGAATGTTGTCGACATACGTGGAGCTCCGCATGTGTGTTTGTTTCCAAAACTTAAGAACTGATCAACCACAAGACAAAAAAATGTTGCTGAAGTTCTATGAAGGCGATTTCCTGCTCTGCATTTTTCTGCAGACATTTTGTCGATGAGAGAAAACCTTTAAATCCATATCCGCCTCAAAAAGTAAATCAATTTCACAGAGTTGATTTGAAGTTAAAAGTAACGACTGAATATTTACATTTTGTTCTTAATGGTTTAGTCTTTGCCTGTCGCTCAGCAACACGTCCTCCTTCTACAGTGTTTCACTGTGACTCCAAAAGAAAAGTTACGAAAACTTTAAAGTCAATCTAGAAAATAACATCCAGTGAAAAGTTTCCATCAGTGATTCCATCGTGTAACTGTTAATCTGATGAAACTTATTATCTGAAAATGAAGGACGACTAATAGTTTTAAAAAGGTATTTAATGGAGCTAATTTTCAGGTTCATATTTTCATTTGTGGGTCCTTGTAGAACAAGTTTACATCTTTCATTTTGCTGTGAAGTGAATTCTTATTGTGGAGGAATCAATAACCCATGTTGACATTTCTCGAAACATTTTCTCATCCAGACTTGTTTCCTTTAAGTTTAACAGAAGCGTGTTGTACTGCAGCCTCTGTTTGTTTACATCTGCTTCCCCATGAGGTCACGTGAGATGGTGTGACGCTCATCTAAAGATCATCCTGTAGAGTACGATGGGGCTTCATTTTCACATCTTGAAGTGTGTGCACGTTTGAGATTAGAGAGAAGAACGTCTGTAAAGTTTCTCCTGATGCAAAGCGAGAGCCGCCTGCAGGTTTTTTCCTCTCAGGCTTGCAGACGGCCACATCAAGATCCATCGATCAAACAGTCTGATGGCCTGTGTGTCGCCTGGGAGGGAAAAATACACAGCGATAAAAGATGCCACTTGTCAGGCTCTTGTTGGATCAGACAACGTTGTTATATATTTAAAACATGACAAACATCTCAAACACATTTAATTAAATGCAACAGCAGACAGAAAGATTCACATCCCAGAGTTTCTCCTGATCCTGAACTGAGTGAAATGTTTTGTATGTGAGCAGCTCCACGTTTAAACAGGAGCTGCTGGTTGCCATGGAGACAAAGTGTTTTCATCTATATGAGCTCATCAGAAACGATGATTAAGTTCATCAAAGCGTCAGTCATGTAAGTGACTTACTCACCTGATTGATTTATTATTGTTTGGTTACTTAATTCGCTAGATTTTAATATTCAATAACTTTTTCAGCACGATGTCGACACATATGTGACACACACACACACACACACACACACACACACACACTCCATATGACACTCTGTAGTATCTAGTGTGTGTGTGTGTGTGTGTGTGTGTGTGTGTGTATTTGACCACATGCTGATTGAAAAAGAATGAAAGGAAATTATACAAATTACAGTTTGGAGCTCGCAGCAGGAAGCCGTCGTGGAAGTGTGCAGAAAGCTCCAATAAACCAGAACTGATGTGAAAACTGCTAATTTTCTAAATACCTTATTATAACAGATCACACACTCGAGGAAAACACAGTGAAATGGGAGCAGCAGCAGGATGAAGTGTGTGAAGGGAAAGAGATGCTGATGGAAACTGAAGCATTATCTGTTTTTTTAATCAGAGCACATTTTCATCGTTGGTGTCCAGGTATCTGGGCCGACGCCGCGACCCGCCGCTGACCGGCAGCTCAGCTAATGGACACATGTGCAGCGGGATGAGAGCGACAGATGCTGCGAGGTGACACATTTCAAACGGCCCCGCAGCCCAGTGTGTCATCTGCTCTCTGCCGGCTGTTCTGATTGGAGAGCTTCTTCTTCATCAAACCAAACACTTCACTGAAGAGTGACGAATCAGCTCTTCTTGTTCGCTGCTGATGAACGCAGCGATTCTGTCGCTCATCCAGATCCATCAGAACAGCAGGGGTCAAGTGTCAGACCAGGCTTCTGTTACTAAAGAGACAGTTCAGCCCAATCTAAGATATTACTTTCTCCTCTCTCCTCTTCCATCTCTCCAGTATAATGGAGGAAGAAACGACTCAGCTTGTGGTGCTCAAAGCCACAAAAATAACCAAGGAAGCCAAATTTGCCCGAAATGTAACCGAGTGTGTTGAGTTCACCTGACTGAGCTGGTTTAATAAGACAATAATAAACTGGACATGGAGACATGATGTTGGTGCACTGAGCAGCAACATGCTTCTATTCATTTCCTCACACACAACAGCAACTGTTGCCCTACGGCAACTCTGAGGGGACATGCTGGTTAATTGTGCTCTCTGGTGGCGAGGCTTTTGTGATGAAGGTCAGGGATTAGTAGTGGATGCTCTCGGCGACAGACGGTGGCATTGTTCCCAACCCCAATTCCAGTTTCTCCAACATGACCCGGGGACAGAGACCCGGGACAACATGCTTCTTCCTGTTTTTGCAGACAAGCTTCCTTTGTGCCGTAATATGACCTTAATTTTGACGGAACAATCTAGAGTGATTATCAGAGTGGACGAGAGTGAAGCGTCTTTGTGCAGCTGATCCACTGTGACATCAGTATCACCTTCAGGATGATGTCATGTTCTACAGATTGGAGCTGCAGCTCTTTGTGAAGCTTTCCTTCCTTCAGTTTCAGTACCTTTATGTCCAGACATTTTCCAACACAGTTGCTCATATTTACTGATTCACTGAATTAGGAATCAGGACCGTTTGACGTCCATCACCCATCACCCAACTGTCTGACAGTCTGTGTGGAACATGAAGTGAACACTTCTGTCTGACATATGTCACATTATAGAGGATTAAGTGAACTACATCTGACTGTCTTTAAGGTCAAACAGCTGTGAGGATGAATAATGATATTGTTGTTGATATTGAGGTAATGATCGGTGAGTCTCTGCAGTCTGAGCTCGAGTGAGGACACCATGTGGATTCTTAGATACCAATGATTAGATATTCTGGTTATTTTAAATGTCTTAATTCCATAACCACAAGCAGTGACTAATGACACGCTACGTCTTTCATTTGCTGATCCATAAATCATGCTGACGCCTGGGCTTAATAGAGTGCAGTCACCTGGCCTGCGGAGCGCCTCTGGTCACATTTCACCTTCCTGAAGTACTTTTGCTCTCACACAGTGAAACTTCTAATGAAGCGACTCCTTCTGTGAAGACGTGCAGTCACATTGATTCCTCTGGGTTTCATCCTGCAGCACAGAAAGGATGAACAAACAAACAAGCGTCGTCTTTGGAGGCTCTCTCAGAACACAGAAAGTGTTTTAAGAGGAGCAGTGGGGGATTTTTAAATTTTAATGCCTGCGTTTCTTAATGAACAGTTGGTGCTTGTGTGACTCTGACCTTTTTTTCCCTCCTTCTGTGTGGCAGCTGAATCCGGCGGGCCTGCTGACTATGCCCCGGAGCCCCACCTCCAGTGAGGATGAGATGGCCCAGAGCTTTTCCGACTACTCAGACGACTGCGCCTCCGACAGCTCCCGCGAAGAAACCATTTACGAGACCATAAGGGCCACGGCCGAGCCATCGCAGAGCCGCATGGACGACATTCACATAAACTCGCTGGTCGTCCGCGTCCTCATCCCCGACCTGCAGCAGACGGTGAGTATCTGTGACACAAACGTGGAGCGTGTGCAACTGTGTGGTGGTCGATATGAAATACGAGCTAGATTTTCTTTCATATTGACCTCAGAATATTGATTATCCAACCTGCTGCAGAATGAATGATGCTGTGACACGTTCAAGCATTTTGTTCTGGACATCAAGACATCACCTCGAGCTGCCGGAGAGGCTCGCTCTCTCTGCAGAGCTCTGCGGTGCTCAGCTGAGGGTTATAATCTCTCTCTGGATGCATTAAACAAACAGGTGTGTTTTTAAAAATGTCCATAAAGTGGAATGTGAGTATAAATCACAGATGTGACCCACATGTGCCCTCTCTGCTCACTCCACGCACAACAGGCAAACAGAATTAGCTGCTGTTTTCGAGAGCTTTGTCAAAAGATGGAGCACAAAGGCCCAGATTTATTTTATTATTTTAAAGAAACAGTTCAGCCCGCAGAACACACACTGGTCTTTTAATCAGAGATTCCAAGCTCGTGATTATTTTAAAGATAAGCCATCCAAAAATGAAAAAATGCTGATGGAAAGTCAGGTGAAGTTTTGTTTTCTGGAGCTTCTTGGAAGAACAGCAGGAGACAAAATCACATGTTTCCACTGAGCTCGTCTGGTGTAATCCACCTCTCCAGAAGCCTCATGCTGGTTTGAAAAGATGTTTATTACGCCCTTTTTAAGATGAGATCTTCATTGTAGTTGCTTAGTTGAAAGCGTCGACGTGCACCACGTCTGAAGTGGGTGCACGTTCTCGAGCCTGCATCAACGGCATCAATAACTTCTGAGGGGGAAACAGTTCAGGGGCTTCTGGAGGCTTCACAGCAGACGAGCTGTGGACTACGACACTTCACCTGACTTTATATCATCAGGAGGAGAGGAGGACTTTATATCATCAGGAGGAGAGGAGGGACTTTATATCATCAGGAGGAGGAGAGGAGGACTTTATATCATCAGGAGGAGGAGAGGAGGACTTTATATCATCAGGAGGAGGAGAGGAGGACTTTATATCATCAGGAGGAGAGGAGGACTTTATCATCAGGAGAGGAGGACTTTATATCATCAGGAGGAGGAGAGGAGGACTTTATATCATCAGGAGGAGGAGAGGAGGACTTTATATCATCAGGAGGAGGAGAGGAGGACTTTATATCATCAGGAGGAGGAGAGGAGGACTTTATATCATCAGGAGGAGGAGAGGAGGACTTTATATCCTCAGGAGGAAGAGAGGAGGACTTTATATCCTCAGGAGGAGAGGAGGACTTTATATCATCAGGAGGAGGAGAGGAGGACTTTATATCATCAGGAGGAAGAGAGGAGGACTTTATATCATCAGGAGGAGGAGAGGAGGACTTTATATCATCAGGAGGAGGAGAGGAGGACTTTATATCATCAGGAGGAGGAGAGGAGGACTTTATATCATCGGGAGGAGGAGAGGAGGACTTATATCATCAGGAGGAGAGGAGGACTTTATATCATCAGGAGGAGGAGAGGAGGACTTTATATCATCAGGAGGAGGAGAGGAGGACTTTATATCATCAGGAGGAGGAGAGGAGGACTTTATATCATCAGGAGGAGGAGAGGAGGACTTTATATCATCAGGAGGAGGAGAGGAGGACTTTATATCATCAGGAGGAAGAGAGGAGGACTTTATATCATCAGGAGGAAGAGAGGAGGACTTTATATCATCAGGAGGAGGAGAGGAGGACTTTATATCATCAGGAGGAGGAGAGGAGGACTTTATATCATCAGGAGGAGGAGAGGAGGACTTTATATCATCGGGAGGAGGAGAGGAGGACTTTATATCATCAGGAGGAGAGGAGGACTTTATATCATCAGGAGGAGGAGAGGAGGACTTTATATCATCAGGAGGAGGAGAGGAGGACTTTATATCATCAGGAGGAGGAGAGGAGGACTTTATATCCTCAGGAGGAGAGGAGGACTTTATATCATCAGGAGGAGGAGAGGAGGACTTTATATCATCAGGAGGAGGAGAGGAGGACTTTATATCATCAGGAGGAGGAGAGGAGGACTTTATATCATCAGGAGGAGAGGAGGACTTTATATCATCAGGAGGAGGAGAGGAGGACTTTATATCATCAGGAGGAGGAGAGGAGGACTTTATATCATCAGGAGGAGGAGAGGAGGACTTTATATCCTCAGGAGGAGGAGAGGAGGACTTTATATCATCAGGAGGAGGAGAGGAGGACTTTATATCATCAGGAGGAGGAGAGGAGGACTTTATATCATCAGGAGGAGAGGAGGACTTTATATCATCAGGAGGAGGAGAGGAGGACTTTATATCATCAGGAGGAGGAGAGGAGGACTTTATATCATCAGGAGGAGGAGAGGAGGACTTTATATCATCGGGAGGAGGAGAGGAGGACTTTATATCATCAGGAGGAGAGGAGGACTTTATATATCATCAGGAGGAGGAGAGGAGGACTTTATATCATCAGGAGGAGGAGAGGAGGACTTTATATCATCAGGAGGAGGAGAGGAGGACTTTATATCATCAGGAGGAGAGGAGGACTTTATATCATCAGGAGGAGGAGAGGAGGACTTTATATCATCAGGAGGAGGAGAGGAGGACTTTATATCATCGGGAGGAGGAGAGGAGGACTTTATATCATCAGGAGGAGGAGAGGAGGTCTTTATATCATCAGGAGGAGAGGAGGACTTTATATCATCAGGAGGAGAGGAGGACTTTATATCATCAGGAGGAGAGGAGGACTTTATATCATCAGGAGGAGGAGAGGAGGACTTTATATCATCAGGAGGAGGAGAGGAGGACTTTATATCATCAGGAGGAGGAGAGGAGGACTTTATATCATCAGGAGGAGGAGAGGAGGACTTTATATCATCAGGAGGAGGAGAGGAGGACTTTATATCATCAGGAGGAGGAGAGGAGGACTTTATATCATCAGGAGGAGGAGAGGAGGACTTTATATCATCAGGAGGAGAGGAGGACTTTATATCATCAGGAGGAGGAGAGGAGGACTTTATATCATCAGGAGGAGGAGAGGAGGACTTTATATCATC
The DNA here is from genome assembly GCF_900880675.1 of Sparus aurata. Taxonomy (NCBI): domain Eukaryota; kingdom Metazoa; phylum Chordata; class Actinopteri; order Spariformes; family Sparidae; genus Sparus; species Sparus aurata. The sequence goes on along the minus strand of NC_044190.1, from coordinate 39,189,553 downwards.
AGGAGGAGGAGAGGAGGACTTTATATCATCAGGAGGAGGAGAGGAGGACTTTATATCATCAGGAGGAGGAGAGGAGGACTTGGTTTGAGTTTCTGGGTGAACTGTTCCTTTAAGATATTCATAAAACAGCCTGACGTCTTTCACTGTAACATGACACTTTTCTTTTATGTAGAAACGCGTCCTCACTTCCATTCATGCTCACATAACGTGGAGAGAATTACCTTTTAATGTGTTTCTCTGTGTCTGTGCAGCACTTTGAATTCCCTCGAGTCTGAATGGTGCTGTAGAAATACATCTGCACTGGCTTCAAGGAAAATAGACACCGGAATACATAAAGGGGAAAACTGTAGTATGTAGTAATGTAAAATACAGTGTCCCACTTTCCAACATTGTACTGTTTATTCAGATTACTCAAAACGTGAGATATAACGTGTTGTCGGGCATTAATTTTCCCGTTTCCAGTCTCATGATTAACAGACTGATTTCCCTTTTCACCAGTGAGAGTTTATTCCCACATAATCTGTCGACAAACAAGCTGTAAATGCTGTCAGCACGATATCGTCTCTCAGTCACAGATTGTGTAGGTTTCAGGTCTGGAAGAATGAGAATATATTCATTATGCATTGTTTGTTTTCTACGTGACATTCATTTACATATTGATGGAAAACGGGGGGACAATTATAAATGTTTCATTTACTTTCCCTCCGGGTTTTCCACATGTTATCATCCTTCACCACGAGCTGCACCATCATCCCCGCCAGCTGCAGCGCTCTGAAGGCTGGAGCTCATCCTGATAGATATCAGCGATCAATAGAGTGGGCCCGTCTTATATTGTTCAGTATTGAATCATGCTGCGCCCACACACACTAACTGTCCCCGTGCTCAGTCATTGACAACATCTCAGAATCTCTCCCACAGAGTTTTACAATCACACGTCCCCCTGAATAATACAACGCCCTCATTAAACACACACCTTCACCTACGCACCAGTCTACAGTATATATCAGCCCCCAACATGTCGCCCACTCAACATTCACACACCGCTGCACGTTATTACAGTAGCCATGTGAGTCCGGCTGGTAAGTGCTCATTAAAGTCCAACTCTTCACATCAAGATGGAAATAAGTGAAAGATTTCTGTAACGAGGTGATTTACAAACCACAGGCGGATTTATATTCATGCTGTAAGCACACAGTCTGTCCTCCAGGAGAAGTTCAGATAACAACAGATTACTGATTCAGCTTGTTTCCTCCAGTAAAGTAATAGATTACAGGCTCTGACATGTAGTATCAGAGTAAAAAGTCTCCCTCTGAAGGACATTTGTGCTCAAAGCTAACTGAAGCTCACGTCACATTAATAGAATTCAAAGACTAATAAAGTTAAAGGTAGAATCAGCAGGTTCCTGAACGCACCACAAAGACAGTTGATTGTTGAGTCTCATTCCCAGGACGTCAAATAGACACATGTTGGGTTGGTAAAGCGTCCCGAGCAGCAACAAAGAGAGAAAATCAGAAACTCTCTGCAGATACGAGACACTAACACGCCTTTTCTCCACATTCCAGTCTCCCTCTCTGTCTGTTTACGCCTTCTTACGGCTTTTACGTCTTTGTCTCGTCTCGCTGCGTCTGCCGTGCGTGATGTGCTCTGATTGGTCCACATCAGTCTGCTGATGCTGGGAAATAACAATAATCCATTATTCACCTCAGATGCATCAAACTAAAGTAACGAGGCTGTTCTGAAGCTGTGAGGAGGAGGAAGTTCAGATGTAGAGAGGAGAAGTCACACAGATACTCAGAGTACACAGACAGGAAACATGTACTGAAGGAGAGTAACTGAGTATTTGTGTCTGACTGAACATACAAACAGGAAACAGAAGATATAACGATCCTCACCGCTTTATGTAAAGTCACGTCTGTGTTTACAAGAAAAACTTAAAGGGATATTCCGGTGTAAGTTTAATCCATGGTGTAAATCAAAGTGAAACTGTGTTAGACTCCCTCTCGAGAGATCAAGTTAGCAGACCGCTAATTTACGGAGTTTTATCAACCTCAGAAACGACCGCACAACAACAATACACTGCAGTAAATGGATCCAAATATAAACCGCCACCAAAAAGCCACAAATAATGCTCAGAACAGCACCAAACTTCAGCAACAGTGCAAATAGGGTCTCAGCACATAGTCCGGGGCATCTAACCTCCGCTAGCTTAGCTGGATTTCTACTGAAAAGCTGACTAAATTTACCACTCTTCTGCAGCAGCTTCCTGTTGACGGGAAGTCCCGACGAGTCGATTACCGAGTGCAGTAGAGTTCCGCGGCTCATGGATGAAAATGTATGATTATGACTCCATGGAAAAGCAATCAAAGTTCATATGTGTCTTACCTGCCAGTTTATAACAGTTATTATCGAGAGCGGACAGGGAAAAGAATGGAATTGAGCATTTCTAACCGCACTCGGTAATCGTCGCGTCGGGACTTCCCCGACCCGGAAGCTGATGGAGGAGAGTTGAAATCTGTTTTTAGCTTCACAATAGAAATCCAGCTAAGCTAGCGGAGGTTAGATGCCCCGGACTATGTGCTGAGACCCTATTTGTACTGTTGCTGAAGTTTGGTGCTGTTCTGAGCATTATTTGTGGCTTTTTGGTGGCGGTTTATATTTGGATCCATTTACTGCAGTGTATTGTTGTCGTGCGGTCGTTTCTGAGGTTGATAAAACTCCGTAAATTAGCGGTCTGCTAACTTGATCTCTCCAGAGGGAGTCTAACACAGTTTCACTGTGTGTTAGACCATGGATTAAACTTACACTGGAATATCCCTTTAAAACTTTATCATTCTGCTTTATTTTATTTGCTATAAACTCAGATATCGATTGTGAAATGAACTTGTGTGTATAACAATATCTCCAACGGTCTGTGAGTGTTTTATATGTTTTATTAATACTAACAATGGGAATTATGGATGTTTTATTTACACAGCAGCTCCATGAATCCATCAGCTGCTTGACTGCTGCAGCTTCCGTGGGCAGTATGTAGATGTATGCTGCGTCCCCATTGATCATATAGCCGTATACTGTCGCTGTGGATGGATGATGCTTCACTGTCAGTCCTGCATGTAAAGGTTTATCATCAAAGAGCAGCTGGGCCTCACTGGAGCTCCCTGCAGAGGAGCAGCTGGAGCTGCTGCCAGCATCTGTACAGGAGCTAATGTAGCTTTGTACTGTAGCTCGTCGTTTGATGTGCGTGTCCGTGGGGACCGAGAATTGTTCCGGATGGCTTCACGCTGCAGGTCCGTGGCGGTGCCGTGAGTGAGAGCCTCTCCTGTGCTGGCAGAACACAACAGACGGAGGAGGAAACAGGAAGTTGGCGTCCGGGCTTCTTGGCAGAGCGCTGCAGCCACCTGATGCCCCTCTCTCCTGGGTTTCATCTTCACTCTCCAGCCCTCATTTTGTCCATTTAGATTTTCCATTTGGACGTTCTCTCACCACGCACATCTTTTCATTTGTGTTGTAAAATTTCATCCCACTGCGGCCGGCACAAGGAACGCTATTAGCAGCCGCTTTAGAGCACTTTGGAGCCACTTTGCAGAAGCACTTTGTAACTTCCTGAATTGCAAATATGAACAGAATAAAGGAATGGTGCTGTGTGTGTGTGTGTGTGTGTGTGTGTGTGTGTGAGATCCTGTGGGGCCGGATCCTGAAGGTACAGAAGCTACAGAGTTGACCCAGAAATGAACTCACGACCCTTTGATGTAATGAGCTCGGTGGTTATAACTCCAGCTTCAGTTGTGTGTGTGTGTGTGTGTGTGTGTGTGTCTGTGTGTGTGTGTGTGTGTTCCAGCGCTCTCACATGTATGCACTAATGCTCCTGATTTCACATTCATCGATGAGTGAATGCACTCAGCTCAGCGGTGCCACTCCATCACACGACTGAGTCACAGTCGGCCACTCGGAGATAAAAACCCGACTGAATAATTTAAACACACACGGAGACTCACAGAACCCGAGAGAACCCGAGAGAACCGGGCCTCCAGCTCCATCCACGATGCAGTGAAGTGAACAAAAGTCGGCTTTTACAGTCAAAACATTTCATTTATTAACAATAAATCTTAACTTACGGGTAATTTTGCCGCATTTACATGATCGACAGTTTTTCAGTATTTAAAAAGTATGAAAAGTATTTCAGTATTGACCTCTGAGTATTGATTATCCGACTGTCTGGAGGAAGACTGCTGTGTGTGACATGTAAAAGTGTTATTGGCTGTCGTTAGCGCTCATTCACACACTAAACCCAGCACATCTCTGCCGTTCATGTACCAGAGGTGTTGGCGAGGCTCTTGTTCTGCAGCTCCTCTGTCTCAGCTCTGGTTATCATCTTTTTATTGCATTAAACAAACAGGTGTATTTTTAAGTGTAAACTCACAGGTGCTCCGGTGGGCTCGCTGCTCTCTCCACGCACAACATCTCAGAAAAGAGCTTATTTTATTAAACTGCCCGTATCTGTTTGTTGGCGTCGGATTTTGAGATTTAAAAATGTACTCAGGAGAAAAAATGCAGAGATGATTGTCAAAAGCTGGAGGCCAGAGTTCAGGGACGATCGTGTTTCATTTTACATTTAATTGAATCTTTAAGATACTCCACGATGTCTTCCTTTATTATAGTAACGTTTCTTACCTTACCTTACCTCTTACCTTTTAAGTAAATTAATCATTTATGAATGCACATAAATGATCTGCCTTTGAATCCTGCAACAAACTGCCTGTTGTTTTTATAGTAAATCGCTCGATACAGTCGTAAAGACTTAAATGAGCTCCTCTCAACTGGACTCACAGTGTTCAGTAGTAACATGCAGGTGTGTGTGTGGAGGTAAAGTGTGTTGTTAAATGTTTGTTGATTTAAAGACATTTACAGACTTAGATGAGAAGATTGATGCTATTCTTCTGTCAGCGTAGCGTAAAGACTAAATACAGTCAGCCTGACTCTCATTAATCTCCGTACACAGACTGTCAAGTGTTTTCTGTTTCTTGGTAAATATAGCAGGACGGTTATAACACATGACTCTACATGAACCAAGTGTAAATAATCTTTGTGTACAGATGAAACTGTGTTGATTACAGTGAGATTCAAACAGACGGTTTGTAATCAGTGTTGAACAACCAGCACTGCTGATGGAAATCTGTCCACCGGACTCTGAAATATTCACAGATGATGTTTAATCATTTTACTCACATCTCATCCGACTTCCTTCCTCTCTGTCTGACTCTCCTGGATGTTAAAGGGATATTCCGGTGTAAATTTAATCCATGGTCTAACACACTGTGAAACTGTGTTAGACTCCCTCTCCAGAGATCAAGTTAGCAGACCGCTAATTTACGGAGTTTTATCAACCTCAGAAACGACCGCACGACAACAATACACTGCAGTAAATGGATCCAAATATAAACCGCCACCAAAAAGCCACAAATAATGCTCAGAACAGCACCAAACTTCAGCAACAGTACAAATAGGGTCTCAGCACATAGTCCGGGGCATCTAACCTCCGCTAGCTTAGCTGGATTTCTACTGAAAAGCTGACTAAATTTACCACTCTTCTGCAGCAGCTTCCTGTTGACGGGAAGTCCCGACGAGTCGATTACCGAGTGCAGTAGAGTTCCGCGGCTCATGGATGAAAATGTATGATTATGACTCCATGGAAAAGCAATCAAAATTCATATGTGTCTTACCTGCCAGTTTATAACAGTTATTATCGAGAGCGGACAGGGAAAAGAACAGAATTGAGCATTTCTAACCGCACTCGGTAATCGTCGCGTCGGGACTTCCCCGACCCGGAAGCTGATGGAGGAGAGTTGAAATCTGTTTTTAGCTTCACAATAGAAATCCAGCTAAGCTAGCGGAGGTTAGATGCCCCGGACTATGTGCTGAGACCCTATTTGTACTGTTGCTGAAGTTTGGTGCTGTTCTGAGCATTATTTGTGGCTTTTTGGTGGCGGTTTATATTTGGATCCATTTACTGCAGTGTATTGTTGTCGTGCGGTCGTTTCTGAGGTTGATAAAACTCCGTAAATTAGCGGTCTGCTAACTTGATCTCTCCAGAGGGAGTCTAACACAGTTTCACAGTGATTTAGACCATGAATTAAACTTACACCGGAATATCCCTTTAAAGCAACAGGTGTCAAAATTAAACACACCGTTACCTTTGGTCAAATTACAGGTTTCTCAACATTCATCTCAATACTTAACAAATACTCGTTGTAGCTGTTCTCTCTGATGCTAATCACCTCCTGGCTCCCGCTCCAGATGTTCTGATCTTCTCATGTAGCTCTTGGCAAGACAGTTTTCCACAACGTCGAACTACTCCTTTAAGTTTCTTCTGGTCACATTCTGAGCATGTTATAAATGAGCCTTGAGACTAAAAACTGGTGGCAGCTGTAACTACGGACGTCCCCTTCCCGACAGCAACATCTCGGGCCTGAGAGGAGAAGACAGATGTAGGGAGCGGTGCTGTTTCCTCCTCCCCACATGCTTCTCTCTGTCCTTGTCTCCAAATTGTCCTCCTCAAACAAGCCTTCTCTTCTCACGTTCTGTCGCCGTCTCCCCTCTCATTTCATGCCAGTACGCAGCTCTTATGTCCAGATGGAGACACCATCTTTTCAGAGCTCGTTTTGCTAATGATTCAAAGATTGGACACAGTGGTAGACTCGAGGTCAGACAGGCAGGCTAGCTTTCCAAAGACTGTTGCTTTGAATTGTTGGACCACGATCGGAGGGTCTGAAATCGCTGGAAAGCTCCTGCTGCCTCAAATAACCGAGTGTTCACACGCTGTCCAACTACCCACCATGTGCCATCATGTCTGCACTGAAAACAGTGTAAGAAAGACTTGGCAGGTGATTGGACGAACCATCTGTCTATCACCGACTATCCCTGCAACCAATCAGATCAATCGTGTGACGTGGTAGGAGAGCGCGGCGGACAAAGCCAGCTGTTAAATCCAACTTCTACCAAAGTCAGTGGAGAGAAAAGTGACAACATCTTTTCTATCTGCTCCTCTTTACAGTGAAATACACATGATTACTAATATAGCTGATGCTACGTTAGCAGCCATGCTAACCTCTTGAGTGGCTTCTTTCGCTGGTCGTCACATCTAAAGCAGCCTGTAGGTGCCAGGACGGTGCTGATTGATCCAAACTAGTGTAGCACAAAGCTTGAAGCCCTGTAAGATGGATTTGCTGCTGGATGTCATAATTTGGGTTTTTGGGTTTTGATTTCCTGTTTTATGTTCAACGTTTATCCTCTTGTGTTATATTTTACCTTCCACTTCCTGCCGTTGTCTGTTTCCTGTGTACAGCTGTGGTCCTCTCCCTGAACTGAAGCCAGTGTTTGTTTTGTTTGTCTGTTTTGTTCCTGCGTTTCTCTTCTGTTCCCTGATTTTGTCTTCCTGTCGTGTTTTACTTGAGTTTGCTGCCTCCAGCCTGTACTTTGATTTGTTTTTGGGTTGTTCTCGGTTACCTCTTGAATAACTTTTTCCCTGACGTTTGTTGTCCTTTTTTGTCAAACTTAACACCAGGAATCTGAACAACTGGTCCGAACAGGCTTGGTATGAATACACCTTAAGACCCAGGTTGAAAAATACAACAGGTTTCCTTTAAACCTATCAACCTGAAGTGGTTCTTAGTTTCTATTTTGACTGTAAATATTCATATTCTGTCAACTCCTGAGCAGTGGGAGGATTTAAACGTCTGGATCCGGGCTATATGAGACCTTTGCCCTTATCGACTTTTGCCTCTTATGTCACTCGTCCGTCTTGCTTCAGCTCTGCAGAGTTTAGTCCTGCATCATTTTATCCTTCCTCTTCCTCTTTTCGATGGTCTTCCTGGATCTTATCTTCACTTTCGATGGCTTTTTTAGGACATTTAATGTGTTTTTTTATTTATTTTAGAACGTTACGTACCCCCCAAAAAAACATTTCAGAGCCTGGTGTTGGCAGTTTTTCCAGTCGAGTAGAGTTGTTGAGTTTAAGCACTGTGTGGTTGTGCACTCTTCTTCGTCTCGTTACAGTCAGAAGATTAACAACATACTGTGTCTGTGATGATGAGGATGCACCACATCATCATCGCTCCACTTTAGAAACCTTAGTCTCCCAGTTCGCTGGAAGCTTCTTACACATTGTTTAAGTCAAACTCACGAGGAGGCAGCGCTGATGGGAGCGGATGGAAATGTGCCACTGTAATAAACCAGCAGAGGGACGACGGTCGTATCGGTCCAACCAGCTGCGCCAGATGCCAGACATCTGTTTGTGTACACTGTACCTTCAGTCTTCATCTTCCTCTCCTCTCCTCTCCACACCAGGCCGGAGGATTACGGTTCGGCTGAGTTCACAGACTGCTCATCCCTTCAGCCTTTATCACAGACGCGGGGTTGCTATCGCCGGCTGAGCAGCACATTCAGCTGTAAACACTCACAGCCTCTTCCAGAATGCCACGGCACAGCGCCCATAATCCCCTCTGATTCAGACGAGGCCGGCATTCTATGTTTATTCACCTCTGGAGGCTGAAACTAGGAGAGACCGGAGGGCACAGGGGTCGTGTCACTTACCCCCTCAGCCGGCCAAGTGTCCCTGTTCAGCATACAACACGCTAACAATAAAACAATATAAAAGCTTGGCAGTGCTGCCTGGCAGCCGCGGTTATTTGTAGGAACTGGGACAGCGTTTGTGTTATCGAAGCACCAATTTCTATGAGTCTGATCTGTGTTGATTGGGCTCCATTGTTCTGTGATTCTATTCAAATCCTCTCATTACTGCTGCGTCTCAGCTTATTTACATCTGTCAATCAACAGTAGGAAGTCCAGTGGAGGCTGTCACATGTTGATAACGTTAAGCTGCTTCGGTTGTTATTCCATACATGATTATTTCATTCGTGTTGAATTCCTCTGACTGCCGCTCGACACTGAATTCATCACAGTTAATCAATTTGCTTCCTCTCCCCTCTCACACTCCTCCACGCTCCCCTCTGCTCCTCAAACCAAACAGAAATGCATGCGGTTCAACCCGGATGCGACGGTGTGGGTCGCCAAGCAGCGGATCCTGTGCACGCTCAATCAGAGCCTCAAAGATGTTCTCAACTACGGGCTGTTCCAGCCAGCCAGCAACGGGAGGGACGGCAAGTTCCTGGATGAAGAACGCGTCCTTCGAGAGTACCCTCAGCCAATCAGCAAGGGCGTCCCTGCTCTGGAGGTAAAACATCAGCCAGGCAGATTATTCTCCTGGAAATGTATTAAAGATTTAATATGTGTTGGTGCAGAAAACAAAGTGAAGGCAGAAATGTGTCGATGAGTCTCAAGTGAATCTTCTTTTATTGTACAACAGCATTAGAAATGTTTTCATATCAGTCTCCAAATATAAAAGATATAAATTAATATGTTGAGCTTGTTGCATGTTATACTTTCCACTCCACGACATTTATTTGATAACTTCAGTTACTAGTTACTTTGCAGATTACAGGCTCAGAAACACTAGAAACTAGGGTTGTCATGATACTAAAATTTTCAGCTCTGATACTCAGGAAAATATTCGATACTCGATACCATTTTCGATACCACAAGGATAAAAAAAAGACCCCAAAATTTAAAATAAATATTTTTATTAACAAGAAAAATGCAAAAATAACCTCTGTTACAACATGTAACTATTAACTGAACCACACGTTACATATTTATAATAAAAAACAGTTTTACAAGTTTCAGGTCTGAGGTAGTGCAAAAAATAAATAAATAAAATAAACAATAACATAACAAAATAACAGGTTGTATGCTGTGCACATGTAAATATTAGGCAAGCCTGATAAAAACTAAATTAACTTTGAAGTGTTCCTTCCTTGGCTTCCTTGGTATCGATACTTTTGAAAATGAGTATCGTATCCAGATACAATATTTTAGTATCGATACTTTTTTGAGTTTCGATACTTTTGACAACCCTACTAGAAACACATTTTTAAATTAATGTATTTTAACATTAATCAGATAAATAAAATGCTGATTCCAGTGATCAGGTGTTATAATCTACAGTACAGTATATTTAAATACTAACTGTACGTGTAATTTAGTACATTTATTGCCAGAAAAAATACTTTTAGTACTTTTTATGACTTTTAATCAACTATTATTCACGTGGATGACTTTCACTTGTACCAAAGTCACATTTTAGCACAACATCTTTACTTTTACTGAAGCATGACTTTTGCATACTTCATAAAACACTGCTAGGAACCTCTGTGTTACATTTCATAGTGGTTTACATGTATTAATACATTCTTTATTGGCGTTATGAGAGCGGATTGTAACATGAGACTGAAAATCACCGTCTCTCTCTGTTCTCCACACGAGCCTGTGGACGTTAGTTGACGTATGTTAAAACATCTTTAATCTGGTTAATATCGAACATTTGAATCTGTGAAATGTTGCTGATGTGACAGAAACTACAGAACAGATTTCCACTAAACTTTGACGGAGATCCGGAGCCAGAATAGAACCTGTTAACTTCTGGTATGGATCTGGATAAAGGGACGGATCCAGAAAACACTTTCTCTCTTTCTTTAACATCGCAAGATAAATAGTTTTTTGTTTTTTTTTTACATTTCTGTTCATTTTTCAGGTGTTTATGTTTGAATAATGCTGCTGTATTCAGGTGGCTGTCTATGAGTGAGTATAAAAGGAGACTGTTGGGGCTTGGCGGAGGTATGCGCTCTACTGAGTGCTTTTCAAATTAATGAAAGTGTTGAAAGACACAATGTGAGAGAAGTGGATCCGTCCTCCATCAAGACTGCTGGAAATCTGTTCAGGAGTTTTTGTGTAAACCTGCTGACGAACAAATCAAACAATCAAACAGGTGAAGATGAAAACGGTCACACACTAACACTACATCCTTAAAATATATATATAAATATACACATATATATATATATTTCTTGCAGACAGTAATAAAACAGTTCCTTTAATAAAGAGGACACGTCTTTCGGCCTGATCGTCTCTCCAGAGGAACAGTTTCCTTCCAGATGCACTCAGAGGTGTAAACATGTCTGAGGAAAGGTCGTCAGCTCCCTCATGTATTCTGTTATTGGAACAGAGCTTCAGCAGAACCTTGTTTGACCCGTCGGTTTGCTTTGGACCTTTCTCTCAACAGTTCCGCTACAAGAGCCGAGTGTACAGGCAGCCCAACGTGGACGAGAAGCAGATCGCCAAACTTCACACCAAGGTGAGATCACTTCTCTTCTAAATCACTGAACTGACTCTGAATTTAAATGTTAGTTGCCAATATTTGTTTTGTTGTTTTTGAGTGAGGCTGCAGATGATTGATGATGAACAGCAGCACGAGTGCCAGTAAGCACAAACTGGTTATGCAAATGTGGCAATCAACACGACATCAGAGAGAAATGTTGACTGCAACTTGATTCTGGCACTCAAACAAGCAGCATGCAGTGTTTCCTGTGTGCACGTGGAATCATCCAGGAGACTTAACACGGTGCCGTTAAAAAAACATATTCAAAAGGATCTATGAAGTGGAAGCATGAAGTGGAAGCGTCGTCGGTCGCTGTGCAGCGGAGATTTCTCCTCCGGACAGATAAAAGCTTTCAGAAACCGTGTGAAGGCAGCGGAGTCACTCGTTTGTAACCGGTCAGTGTCTCCACTCGTCTTCAGCCCCGTTGGTGGGAAACACCCGGGAGAGCGCGAGCAGCTGAACAGAGGAAATCAAGAAAAGACGTCAACACACGTCAGTCTGAGAGGGAACGCAGACCAACACCCGTCCTGACTGATCTGAACAAAGAGGACAGCTGTCAGTCCGTCTGCTCTGTCTGTAGATGAACACACATCACATCAACAGACAACCATAACTCTACAGACACGATGCTTTTAAACTAGAAAGAACATCATGTGGAAGATTTGCTGAAATGAACAGAAGAATTAGTCACAAACAGCTTTTCACAAGGTTTATTAAGTGTCTCCAAACTCAACAACTCACTGAAAGGAGACATTTTTTAACGGACATTCTCTAAAATGTGACATGTTTAGATCAATAACATGTTTCTTCTTTCATAAATGGAGTGTAAATGGTGACATCAGTGTAAACAGTGTGTTCAAACAGCTGATCAATGTTGGCAGGTAAGACTTTAGCACTTTAGACACAGAAGCAGACAGGCTGGTACAGACATGCTGCCACAAACTGACACTTTTTACTTCTAAAACAAGTTTCTCTGCAGTCAACAACTCTTAAATCACGTGATTTTTGAATGGAGTCTGGTGACAGTGTCGTTACAGTTCAGTGGTCGGATCAGAAACAGAGTCACAACTTGTATCCATTCTGCCTGCTGCTGCTTTCTTCATCTTCTTCTTCTTTGCCTTCATCTTCTTCTTTGTCCTCATCTTCTTTATCTTTATCTTCATCTTCCTCGTCTTCTTTTTTGTCTTCTTCTTCTTCTTCTTCTTCCTTTCTTCTTTTAATTCTTCTTCATCATCTTCCTCGTCTTCTTTGTCGTTTTCTTCTTTTCTTTCTTCTTCATTGTCGTCTTCGTCTTCTTGTTTTTCTGGTTTTCTTCTTCTCCTTCTTTGTCTTTGTCTTCTTCCTCATCCTCATCTTCCTCCTAGTCTTCTTCTTCTTCATCCTCATCTTCTTCTTCTTCTCCTTCTTCCTTTCTTCTTTTAATTCTTCTTTGTTGTCTTCTTCGTCATCTTCTTCTTCTTCTCCTTCTTCCTTTCTTCTTTGTTGTCTTCTTCATCATCTTCCTCGTCTTCTTTATCGTTTTCTTCTTTTCTTCCTCTCTTTCTTCTTCATTGTCGTCTTCGTCTTCTTGTTTTTCTTGTTTTTCTTGTTCTCCTTCTTTGTCTTTGTCTTCTTCTTCTTCATCTTCATCATCATCCTCATCTTCCTCCTTTCTTCTTCTTCATCATCCTCATCTTCCTCGTCTTCTTCTTCTTCTTCTCCTGGCCCCGGATGTGAACGGTCTGAGCTAACAGATTTTCAGTGCATCCCTAAATGCATCTTGGGTAACTTGACACCTGACTGCCATCTTCCCTGGAGGTGAAGCGAGAGAACAGCGCAGTAATCAGTGTTTCATGTCAGAGATGTTGCAGAAATAAACTAAATATAACAGAGAAGGGAAAGAGACGGGCTGAATACCGTGTTCAGCTGCCTCGCTGGTTAATGAGGTAGAGAATGTTTGTGTCTGTTTGGTTTCATTCTTGGCAGTTTGAACCGTGTGGCGGGATGATGGCAGGAACAAACCCTCTTTTCTGTTCCCCTGTGACGATAAAAGAAAAGTCTGTAAGTCTGGATGCTGCTCAGAGGGAGTCTGTTCCTGCTCCATCTCGTCCCTCCCACACGAGCTGCAGTGAGTCTCTACAGTAACGTCTCTGGTTGTGTAAGGCCGGCTCCGGGCTGCCGTCCCACAGCTACTGTAATCCTGTAGAGCAGCCAAAGCATAAGTGTCTCTGGCAGCTCTCTGTTAGCAGCACACCAGGAAACCGTCTGACAGCTGCTCCCATTCTACATCTGAACGCAGGAAGGAGAGCGACCAGCAAAAAGATGGAGAATGAGACAGAAAAATTGCAAACAGATGAAGATAAACGTGGAGCAGCGACGTGAAAACACATGAAAACACTTTGACACAGAAGTCACAAACATGGCTCCTCGTTAATCGTCATTTTATTTCTAATTCTGCTGTTTGTCATTTCTTGGCCTGACTCGAGTTTTCCGGGCTAATCCTTTTTGCCGTGCAGTCTGCTGCTCTGTGGTTGGCTGGAGCTCACACTGAGACGGCCAATCAAACGCCAGCCTCCCAACCTGTTTCAGTACCATCCTCCAGACTGTGATTCACCAGGCCAGCACACACACACACACACACACACACACACACACACACAGGGAACATATCAGCTACATTAAATAAAACACGAGGTCGCGTTCACGACCCCTCGACATTTCCAGATATCAGACCGGCAGTGACTCATCGCGGCTGATCTCCAAACAGCAGCAGCAGCTCTCCGTCTGCGGTCGACTCGCTCTGTTTAATCAGTTTGCTTTGATTTCATTAAATTGTCACCACGACTGTCACAAAATACTCCTCAGGTATGCTGAGAAAATGAGTTATGAACCCCGTAAACCTCTGTAAACATTAAATATGAAGCAAATCCAATAAAAGGAAAACCTGGTGTTGTCGGCAGTAACAGAAAGGCAATTAAAAGTCTTCGTGCAGTGAACGTCTGAGCAGATTTGTGGGATCGACACTGATTAATGGCTGCTGGACGGATTGTGACGAGCTATAAAAAGCCTGACGCATCGTTGAGTCTTTGTTTTCTGCTGATACAGCAGCTGTTGAAAGCCTCACAGCGATGTTAGACCGATCATCAGACTGACGGATCATTTTATTATTCAGCTTGACATCACGCTCATTAGCTCGTTAGCTGTTGACCAGTTTCACAGTGACTGATGACCGTTCGGGCTCAGATCCAGAAGTCCGGAACCAGGCGAGTGATGTTAAACTCTACAGAGCAACAAAGAGCCTCTCAGCAGTCATTCATATTCCCACACACACACATCAGCTGATCCATTTTTATATATCTATTTGTTTTTTCTTCAAGAATAACCTGACGCGCCAGATGGTTTGTTACGTGGAACCATCTGGAAACTGTTTTCAGGGACTTTGAATAAAACTTGGCAGATGATTGGACAAACCAACTTCAACCAGATCAGATGGACAGTAGGAGAGCAGCACCGTCACAGGAGCTAGTTCATAAAATTAAAAAGCCTTCAGTGTCGTTCTTTGCTCTTCTTTTGATGAAATAAAATCTCCAGTGCTGACGGAACTGATGCTACAGCAGCAGCTACGCTAACGTCTGGTGGAGCCGCCGAACAGTCAAACACTTAAACAACACCTGTAGCTGCAGTCTGGCGAGATGGATTTGTGTGATCTCAAGTATCCAGCTGCGTGCTAAGCTAACTATAGCTAGCACTCTTGGATACATCGCCTGTTCTCACTCCCAACACTCCAAATACAGCTGCCTGGTTAGACTGACGCTGTAGTGGGTGTTTGGATGGGTTCATATGTTGGACTTTACCTCCAGAAACCAGGGTTTGTGTCCCGTTAATGTACAGAATGTAAAAATCTGTAAATGATGATTTACATCACTCACTTTCAGAGACTGAACTGAGTTATTTGAATCTTTTCCTAAACCTGACCAAACCACGAGCGTTTGGCTATGTTGAAACCATCCATGATGTGTCATAATATGTCAACTGTTTGCTAGTAGAAGCTTTATTTTGAAAGTCAAACAGGATGTAGCATGTTTTGTATAATTGGTAATTTGACCTCGGAGCCCGTCACGTGACAACCTGAAGCTATCTGTATCTGTAATCTGTATTTGAACAGTTTGTATACAACAATCGTAGAAATGGCTTGACGGGTAAAAAACTTCTGATCAGAAATCAATAGGATTGTTTCCTGTATTGGCTGATTGTTCCAGTGTGATCAGGACATCCTCGTCTCCTCGTCTCCTCCCACCTCACCTCCTCCCTGCCTCAGTTATTCTTCTCCGTCTATTCTTTTATTGCTATCCATTGTCTTTCTCTCCTCCTGGTGTCTCATTCTTCTTTCCTCATTTGCTCCTCTCCTTCGGGGAGCTGCTCTCTTATCTATTTTTATCATGCGGCCTGGAAAGAAAGCAGACAGGAACAGAAGAGAAACCAGCAGCCGTTCCTCTCCTCACAGTCGCCTCTCTGAATCCTCCTGGTTTCAGAATGCCTCGTTTTCCTCCATCTTTAACGAGTCTTCCTCCGTTTCACACTGTTTTCCTAAACGCTTCCACTCTGTTCTGTTTGACCCACTGCACCTTTTTCTCTATCTCAACTTCTATTTCCGTCTTTTTTTTTTTTTTTTTACAGCTCCGTCCTGACTCTTTCTCTCTCACACCACCCACCATTTGTTCTTCCTCCTCACTAATAATGGCTCTTTTCTCTTCTCTGGTTTTCACAGGCCAATCTGAGGAAGTTCATGGACCTCATCCAGCACAGTCAGGTGGACAAAGTGTCCAAGTTCTTGGAAAGAGGCTTCGATCCCAACTACCACGACGGTGACACTGGTGGTAAGGCTGCATCCTCGATAAGTTAAAGGGATATTCCGGTGTAAGTTTAATCCATGGTCTAAATCACAGTGAAACTGTGTTAGACTCCCTCTGGAGAGATCAAGTTAGCAGACCGCTAATTTACGGAGTTTTATCAACCTCAGAAACGACCGCACGACAACAATACACTGCAGTAAATGGATCCAAATATAAACCGCCACCAAAAAGCCACAAATAATGCTCAGAACAGTACCAAACTTCAGCAACAGTACAAATAGGGTCTCAGCACATAGTCCGGGGCATCTAACCTCCGCTAGCTTAGCTGGATTTCTATTGTGAAGCTAAAAACAGATTTCAACTCTCCTCCATCAGCTTCCGGGTCGGGGAAGTCCCGACGCGACGATTACCGAGTGCGGTTAGAAATGCTCAATTCCGTTCTTTTCCCTGTCCGCTCTCGATAATAACTGTTATAAACTGGCAGGTAAGACACATATGAACTTTGATTGCTTTTCCATGGAGTCATAATCATACATTTTCATCCATGAGCCGCGGAACTCTACTGCACTCGGTAATCGACTCGTCGGGACTTCCCGTCAACAGGAAGCTGCTGCAGAAGAGTGGTAAATTTAGTCAGCTTTTCAGTAGAAATCCGTAAATTAGCGGTCTGCTAACTTGATCTCTCGAGAGGGAGTCTAACACAGTTTCACAGTGTGTTAGACCATGGATTAAACTTACACCGGAATATCCCTTTAAAGCCTTCAGACTTGAATATGATATCAGCGGCACGGTTACAGGAGCGCTGTGATTAAATGTGACTTTGTGTTTGTGTTATTTATACAGCAGGCAGCGCTCCAGAACAGGTATCTGTGTTCACACTGCAGGGCTTTTAGAAAAACAAACGCTCAACAACACAGATAGTTACAAAGACAGAGCTCTTCACCAGGTTCCTTTTCCCCAGTCTGACCATGAGTAATCCCAGTTCATGCCATGTGACTGGTCCACTAACAGCCCCAGCCAATGTTCTAAAGGGTGATTACACTAATGTGACACATTAAAGTGACTAAAGACCTGTAAGGTGTGTTTACAGGTCTGCTGCACAGGTGAAACATGTCGTATAAAGCTTTCTGTGGCTCCAAAGAAAGCTGCATGTAATCAGATAAACTGCCTCTAGTGATGTCACTCAGTGGCTAAATTGCATTGTGGGTAGTGCAGGCTAGTATATACAGTAATACAGCGTTCTCCTAAACAACTGAAGTAGCTGGGGACTTGTTTTAAAATGAGAGATATCCATCAGCACAGAGGACGAAGATGATGACTGGATTTTACCTTCTGGATGAGAATCTTCTCGCGGTGAGGTCACAGGTCGCTTCCTGCACAGGTGTCGCTGACTTCAGGTGTAGAATTACAGGATGTAGGTTGAAGAATGTAAGGAGAGACATGTTGGTGTCATCTCCAGAGCCGCCGCAGCAATTAGTTCAGATCTCCCCTCAGAGGTCGTCGAGGTGACCTGACCTGGAAAGGACCAATTTAAACCGACCTGAACTCACCTGCAGTAACATTCATCTGTTTGTTTTTTTAAAGAGAATCCCAAACTGACTCACACATAGAGGATAACCAGATAACAAGCAGCCTCAGTAATCAAATGTCTGCGTCTGCCCCAAATCATCATTTCTCTCCTGTGGTTTTTATGATGTACGACAGAGCACACAGTGCAGTTACTGTTAACTGGCAGGTCAGTGGATTAATCACATGTGTGTGTTTTGTTGTGCACAAATAATCACACCAGCTCTGATGAACACGGCCGGCAGCAGTTAGCAGCGTGTTAGTAGCATCTAGCGTTGAGGTTGCAGATTAAACTCTACTCCTTTACAGTGGCTGCTGGAAATGCAAAAGAAATGTCCGTCTCTGGGCTCAGTTCTCTGTCTGACTCCATGAACAGGACCTGCTCCCTTCGCTGATATGAAGCACTCCCTGGAACCAAACTTTGACTGAAATGTGCAAATAATCGCTTCAAATATGTAAAAACAAATGTAGTAAAAAGCCTGAAAACAAAACACACGGGATGTAAACTCTGGTAGAACCACATACATCCTCCTCCAGCTTGTCACACCAGTGTTGTGCTATGTGAGCATTTTTATATCATATCACCCAAAGACCAACCTTCCCACCATGCACACAGAGGAGGTTAAATACACGAAGGACTGAAAAACAACTCAGACCGCAGGCTGAAGTGTGCACGTCTACGTCCAACAACACAACAACCATCCACGCAGAGTGAGGCTGAGAGTTTTTAGGGAGTCCTGAAGATATAAAAGGCTCCATGAATGTAAAAAAAAAAACACGAGGACTCTCAGTTTCAGGTGATTACACACCAACAAAAACATAATTATGAATATTATGTTCCACACGCTAAGACTTTAATGAGCAGATTTTGGTAAATCATCGCTTTAAGACAACAGCGTGGGAGCTAACAGCCTGTTAACAATCCAAACCGTATTATTTAC
Organism: Sparus aurata; assembly: GCF_900880675.1. Lineage (NCBI taxonomy): Eukaryota > Metazoa > Chordata > Actinopteri > Spariformes > Sparidae > Sparus > Sparus aurata. The sequence goes on along the minus strand of NC_044190.1, from coordinate 39,170,948 downwards.
ACTGTGCTGCAACAGAGAGAGAAGTCTGGCTGATGTGCAGGAGTTAGAAAACGTACCGAGCAGCGTGTCGGCCTCTGGGCAGCACTGACGGGTTCTGTTTGTTCTGAGCGTCCTCCAGGTGAACGCTGGACTTGTGTGTTCAGTCAGTCCGCTGCATGCAGAGACAACAGAGTTATTCCAGCCAAAGATTTGGCTCCGTGTTTTTATACACAACCGAATTGCTGTTTGGTGCCAACAGTCCTGATGTCCCAAATGTCCCATAAAGACACAGTGAGCAGGTGTTTCATGCAATTTCAGGTTGGGTTAATAAGTCCTCTCAGGCCCACTCGGAGGCAGAAATAATAACATATCATCTCCAAACATGCACGTCCACTCACCTGCACTCCACTTCATTTGTTGTGCTTCCAATTAACATCTGAGCTTCTTCTCGGGGAGTGAAATCCATCCGGAGGAACGCAAACCCACTGCAGTCACAGAACACGCTGCCGTGCTCACAGCCGGCGGACTCAGAGCTCGATCGTGTTTTCTGCTGTTCGTCCAAAAGTATTCTGGGTAATGATCGGACAGCGAGGTGAAATGGAGTTCAAGTGAAGCAGGTTGAGGGAAAATTTAAAATCCGGTTTAGTGTGAAAATATCAAAACAAACTCGGTGTGGTAAGAGAATAAGACAGGAATCAAAGTGCCTGTTGTAAACATCTGTCAAACATCTGGATCTCACACACGAGCTGGTGACATTTACCCCCAAATATGTTGTTAAAACGACCAATCAATGAAAACTGAGATACATAATTAACCCATAATTATCCTTTAAGTGGCTTTATTCAATGGCTTCACGAGCACCAGGTGGACACATTTTAATCTCTTCTGGACATTTATATAAATCAGTGCACATTGAATTATTACAGTCGTATTTGCATTTAAAGGTAAAATATCAGGAAACTCAACTGGGGAGGTTTAAAGATGATATATATGTGAAACATTTTCACCATTTTTGGGTGTAAAAATGTGTTGAATTTACAATAAATATCTCTAAAGGCTGTTTTATCTGTTTCTTCGTGTTCTCTGAGGCAGCAGGGAGTGACAGCGCTGATTTAAAACACATTTTATTCTCAGATAAAAACATTTTGGAGTGAGAAAATACGATATCAGAAAACTCTCGACTCATATATGAAAACAAAATAAAATGTTTCATTATTTGCATGTTTAAACTTCAAATTTTAGAAAGACTGTGTAAAATAAACAGCTGGGAGAGTTTCATGTATATCTCTTACTAAAGGTTATAAAGTTACAACCTGCTGACTGCAGCTGCATCGTCTGCAGACGAGCTACAAGTTGAGTGTCTCTGCTCGGCCGTCCACGAGTCATAGCTGTCGGTTTGGTAACATGCTCAGCGGGAGTGCGAGTCAACGATCCACAGGACTGACAGGAAACCCTCAAGGCGCTGTAGTTAAAACCCGGCAGGAGGACGAGGAGGGAGTCGGGTTACGAGCTGTGCTCAGTGCTCGTACGTGGACGCTGATCAGCTGAGAGGAGCTCTGCGAGAGGAAACCTCGCTGTTTTATCTTTAAAGAGAACAAAAGAAATCACCGTCCTTTCAATGCAACACTGTTCCGCTGCTGTATTGTGACGAGGGATTATAGGATTCAAATTAACTTTAGCGGTCTGTATTTAGAAGCTCAATCATTTGATAAGCAGCGCTGGTTTACCTGTGTATTAAGAGGGATAATAATGTTTATTTATGAGCATTTAATGAATATGTCAAGGGCATCTCAGCGGTTCAGGTGCTCTTAACACGGCCAGAATTGAGTGGAGAGATTGGCCGGGAAAAAAACGGGTCTATTGAGGCAAATAAAGGTAAAGCTGAGAGCAGAAAAGGTTATTAAGCAGAGAATTGAGGTTATCTTAATGGGCTCTGAGAGCTATTGTTGAACGAACGCCTTATTGCTGCGGGCTGCGACTCTTGTGACTCAGCTCTTACTGCCTATTGATTTCAGCCGTCCACTAAAAGCTCTCCATGTGATTAACAAGAGCAGAAACAAACAGTCGTCCTCCTCCTGCTGCTCCGTCTGCACACAGCCGCAGAGAGCCAGGCTCATTTTCCTGCTTTCAGAAGAAACCGCTCGCTGTCAGTCATCCTGGAACAATGTGAGAAATAACTTCAACACACTAGAGGATTGCCAAAACCAAAGCTCATCTATCACAACTAACACGGACGTTTCATTTCCGGCTCTAAACGTTCGGTTTGATCTCGACTGCACTCTGATTTCTGTCAATCTCGTCACAAGAAGCTGCGTCGTCTGTCAACATTCTGGACGTGACAGAAAACAGAAACTTTAACTTTGTGCTCGAGCGTATTAACGAGCAACACGAGTGTCTTTTCCAAGCTGCACTTCATAAACACGGTTCTTCCTGACGGTGTTTATCAGACACAGTAAAGAGTCGATCTGACTCTCACTTTTGTCAAGTCACCAACAAACACACAGACAGACTGAGAGACGCAGATCTGAGATCAGTGTGACAGACAGACAAGACGCACGTTGAGCTCGACTTCAGAACAACGCTCCTGTTTCTGACGTCTAACTCAGGGAGGAGAGAGACAACATTACCTGATCACCTTTTACCCTGTACGGCACCTCATTTTAGGAAGTTTTAAAAGAAGAGAAAGTAAAACTCAGTCCTCCTCTCCTCCTCCTGATGATATAAAGTCCTCCTCTCCTCCTCCTGATGATATAAAGTCCTCATCTCCTCCTGATGATATAAAGTCCTCCTCTCCTCCTGATGATATAAAGTCCTCCTCTCCTCCTGATGATATAAAGTCCTCCTCTCCTCCTGATGATATAAGTCCTCCTCTCCTCCTGATGATATAAAGTCCTCCTCTCCTCCTGATGATATAAAGTCCTCCTCTCCTCCTCCTGATGATATAAAGTCCTCCTCTCCTCCTGATGATATAAAGTCCTCCTCTCCTCCTCCTGATGATATAAAGTCCTCCTCTCCTCCTCCTGATGATATAAAGTCCTCCTCTCCTCCTCCTGATGATATTAAAGTCCTCCTCTCCTCTCCTGATGATATAAGTCCGCCTCTCCTCCTCCTATGATATATAAGTCCTCCTCTCCTCCTCTGATGATATAAAGTCCTCCTCTCCTCCTGATGATATTAAAATCTTCCTCTCCTCTCTGAGGATATAAAGTCCTCCTCTCCTCCTCCTGAGGATATAAAGTCCTCCTCTCCTCCTCCTGATGGTATAAAGTCCTCCTCTCCTCTGATGATATAAAATCTCCTCTCTCCTCCTGATGATATAAAGTCTTCCTCTCCTCCTCCTGATGATATAAAGTCCTCCTCTCCTCCTCCTGAATGATATAAAGTCCTCCTCTCCTCCTCCTGATGATATAAAGTCCTCCTCTCCTCCTCCTGATGATATAAAGTCCTCCTCTCCTCCTCCTGATGATATAAAGTCCTCCTCTCCTCCTCCTGATGATATAAAGTCCTCCTCTCCTCCTCCTGATGATATAAAGTCCTCCTATCCTCCTCCTGATGATATAAAGTTCCTCCTCTCCTCCTCCTGATGATATAAAGTCCTCTCTCCTCCTCCTGATGATATAAAGTCCTCCTCTCCTCCTCCTGATGATCTAAAGTCCTCCTCTCCTCCTCCTGATGATATAAAGTCATCCTCTCCTCCTCCTGATGATATAAAGTCATCCTCTCCTCCTCCTGATGATATAAAGTCCTCCTCTCCTCCTCCTGATGATATAAAGTCCTCCTCTCCTCTCCTGATGATATAAAGTCCTCCTCTCTCCTCCTGATGATATAAAGTCCTCCTCTCCTCCTCCTGATGATATAAAGTCCTCCTCTCCTCCTCTGATGATATAAAGTCCTCCTCTCCTCCTCCTGATGATATAAAGTCCTCCTCCTCCTCCTCCTGATGATATAAAAGTCCTCCTCTCCTCCTCCTGATGATATAAAGGTCCTCCTCTCCTCCTGATGATATAAAGTCCTCCTCTCCCTCCTTCCCCCTGATGATATAAAGTCCTCCTCTCCTCCTCCTGAGGATATAAAGTCCCTCTCCTCCTGATGATGATATAAAGTCCTCCTCTCCTCCTCCTGATGATATAAAGTCCTCCTCTCCCTCCTGATGATATAAAGTCCTCCTCTCCTCCTCCTGAGGATATAAAGTCCTCCTCTCCTCCTCCTGATGATATAAAGTCCTCCTCTCCTCCTCCTGATGATATAAAGTCCTCATCTCCTCCTCCTGATGATATAATTCCTCCTCTCCTCTCCTGATGATATAAAGTCCTCCTCTCCTCCTCCTGATGATATAACAGTCCTCCTTCTCCTCCCTGATGATTAAAGTCCTCCTCTCCTCCTCCTGGATGAGATAAAGTCCTCCTCTCTCTCCTGTGATATAAAGTCCTCCTCTCCTCCTCCTGATGATATAAAGTCCTCCTCTCCTCCTGATGATATAAAGTCCTCCTCTCCTCCTGATGATATAAAGTGCCTCCTCTCTCCTGATGATATAAAGTCCTCCTCTCCTCCTCCTGATGATATAAAGTCCTCCTCTCCTCCTCCTGAATGATATAAGTCCTCCTCTCCTCCTCCTGATGATAGTAAAGTTCCTCCTCTCCTCCTCCTGATGATATAAAGTCCTCCTCTCCTCCTGATGATATAAAGTCCTCCTCTCCTCCGCCTGATGATATAAAGTCCTCCTCTCCTCCTCCTGATGATATAAAGTCCTCCTCTCCTCCTCCTGATGATATAAAGTCCTCCTCCTCCTCCTGATGATATAAAGTCCTCCTCTCCTCCTCCTCCTGATGATAGTAAAGTCCTCCTCTCCCTCTCCTCCTGATGATATAAAGTCCTCCTCTCTCCTCCTGATGATATAAAGTCCTCCTCTCCCTCCTCCTGATGATATAAAGTCCTCCTCTCCCTCCTGATGATATAAAGTCCTCCTCCTCCTCCTGATGATATAAAGTCCTCCTCTCCTCCTGATGATATAAAGTCCTCCTCTCCTCCTCCTGATGATATAAAGTCCTCCTCTCCTCCTCCTGATGATGTAAAGTCCTCCTCTCCTCCTGAGGATATAAAGTCCTCCTCTCCTCCTCCTGATGATATAAAGTCCTTCTCTCCTCCTCCTGATGATATAAAGTCCTCCTCTCCTCTCCTGATGATATAAAGTCCTCCTCTCCTCCTCCTGATGATATAAAGTCCTCCTCTCCTCCTCCTGATGATATAAAGTCCTCCTCTCCTCCTGATGATATAAAGTCCTCCTCTCCTCCTCCTGATGATATAAAGTCCTCCTCTCCTCCTCCTGATGATATAAAGTCCTCCTCTCCTCCTCCTGATGATGTAAAGTCCTCCTCTACTCCTGATGATATAAAGTCCTCCTCTCCTCCTCCTGATGATATAAAGTCCTCCTCTACTCCTGATGATATAAAGTCCTCTCCCCTCCTGATGATATAAAGTCCTCCTCTCCTCCTCCTGATGATATAAAGTCCTCCTCTCCTCCTCCTGATGATATAAAGTCCTCCTCTCCTCCTGATGATATAAAGTCCCTCCTCTCCTCCTCCTGATGATATAAAGTCCTCTCCTCCTCCTGATGATATAAAGTCCTCCTCTCCTCCTCCTGATGATATAAAGTCCTCCTCTCCTCATCAGGAGGAGCAGAGGATGACTGGGTTTTACTTTTTGACAGATTCTTTAAGTATCCTACAGTCAAACAAGACTATGACTCCACAAACATGCTCCTATATTTAGGAACAGGGGTCCTTGGAGCTAAATGCTAACATAAGCATGCTAACATGCTCACAATGTGACCGACCAACATCAATGCTCGCACTAGCACCGCTGTCTGCAGAGGATACTAAAGAAATGCTTGTGCTGTTAATGAGCACTTTTCTCCCAGAATGCACCACTGAGAGGATGTGAAGAAGCAGCTCCAGGAGAAGATGATCAATAGTGAAGAAACATCTGCAGAAAGTATTTAAAAACACAACATTACATATTTAATCTCTTGAAGTTGTGAAGTTGTTTGTATCAGGAGGATGTTCGATGTTCGATGTCTAACTGACGTCAGCTGGAACAACGTGCGTTGTTTCTGTCATATGTTGAAATGAGGACACATCTTCTGACTGTGAGTTTTTGATGACCTCGTTTAGATCGACGTGTCTAATGATGTCTTAATCACAGCAAAGGTTTAATAGTCTAATTAGTTGCTGCAGACAACCGACCTGGTTTTATCAGCCTGGTTCACATCAGTGCAGACGAGGAAACAACAACCTGAACACAGGAAGGAAACTGTAAAAATCCAAAATGAGGGGCAGATATCTTCTTGTTTTGCAGCAGCCTTGTCTCGAGCAACCTCGTTCACATTCACACTGTATTTGGTCCAGTTGAAATGTGGAGCGTGCAGGTGAACAGTGTCATTCAGACCACTTGACCACAGCGGAGAGACTAAAAACGAGTCTCAGGCTTCCTTCCAGTGAACTCTGCTGTGGAGTGGGAGTCTAATGCAAGACAACTGCAGGAAACAACCTGAGAATAGATCTTATTTATGAAATACGTGATGCAACCGAGAGTCATGTTTGGAAAACTCACTGTGACATAATGAGCCGAGAACAACCTCGACCCGTTAGTGACCGTCGGCTCGCTCTGGGAGAGAATCTGCTGCTTTGTTCTTCCCACCGAACATTTTATAAATACATGCAACACACGGCCTGCAGGGGAGAGACGATGCATGCAGATCATCTCCTCATCAAACCATCAAACTCAACTCTGCTTCATCCAGAGCAGCGGGTCGCCTCTGTGTTCCAGTGCTGTAATTACAGCTTGATCAGTTAAAGGAGCTTTATTACGCTCATTTTCAAGCTTTTTTGGCTTCATGAGCAGATTTCATAGAAACGACTGCGGCGCCGGCTCATGACGCCACTTCATCTTCTCACCGGTTTGCTTAGAGGACGCTGAAGTTGATGGCCTCACTTATTAATGCACAAAACTAAAACTGGATCATATTTCCTTGTATAAACAACTCTCAGCTGCTGTTGTAGCTAGCTGCTGAGTTAGCCATGTAGCTAGCGGTGCTACCAGCTGACGCACATTTCTCTTTACAACGTTTCTCTTTGATTCACCAGAAAATATCTAAGCAGAGTCAGTGGGAGAGTCAGCTAACAGGACTGCTAACTGCACAGCTAATCAAGCTAACTAGCTTATATAGTTTGCAGCTGTTAGCGTTTATTTTAGCAATAAGCGAAGCTATCTGTCCGCATTTCTTCTGTGGATTGAGCATTTTAATGAGTGAAACATCTCTGTGGTGCTTCTCGCTCTTTTGCTGATTCTTATTTCAGCCTGAGGTGGAAGTCTGGTTATTAATCATGTGCGTGTCATGTGACTTCAGATGTACTTTACCTGTAAACTGCTCAGCGTGAAGTTAAACCAAGCAAACAGAAGAACGCCGGCAGACTTTTCCCAGGTGATTTGTAGCAAAGAAAACAAACTGTGTCATCACATCTCAGTATCCGTCCCTGGAGTCGTGTCCCACTCTGCTGTGGCTCGGGGTAAATCACATCACCGCTTTAGTCGGAATATGTTTATGAGCGTCTTTTTCTTGCTCCTGAGAGAAAACAACACTTCTTAAAGCAAACCTGCTGGATACACCTGACTCATTAACAGGTCTGAGGTCTGCTGGAGGTGATTCCTGCTCATCACCTGCTCTCTGACAATAAAAGATTAATGAAATTAAAAAATATTCTGTCTTCTTTCTCCAGAGAGTCCGCTGACATTTGCAGCTCACCTGGACAATGTGGTGGAGGTCATCAAGGTCCTGAAGAACGGAGGAGCTCACCTGGACTTCAGAGCCAAAGACGGCATGACGGCGCTCCACAAAGCTGCCCGGTCCAAGAACCAGGTCACGCTCACGGTAAAGACACCTGCTCGCATCCATTCACACCTGCTTACACGTGCGTTAGTGGATTTCTTGAAGCTGGAGTCTCACTGCGAGCCTGACAGCTTCCTGATCACGCTTGGCGATCTTTCTTGCAACATCAGCAGCTTCACGTTTTGCTGCGTGCAGATCTGTCGCTCAGCGGCTCGATGAGAAGATGAAGCTGCTGATTGTTCTCGTGAAGTGAAGGCTGAAGAAAAGAGGAGGACAGACTTCAGCTGTCAGTTCTCCTTCCAGAAGAGCGAAGACAACAGAATCAGTTTTATTTTTTAATCTCGCAGTGATTTCCATGAATAAACAATTTCATAGTCGCAGTTTTCTGTTTTTAAAATCCTCAATTATCATTTTAAACTTTTGTCAGCTTTGATTTTTTTATTCTTGTGCGCTTTGTTTTTTGTGACAGAACAAAGCACTTTGTCACTTGTTTTAAGAAAAGAACTGAGAAATAACTTTTTATTATCATGATAATGATGATGAATATTATTATGAATCTCTCATGAAAGGAGCGATTTGTAAGATACAGCCAGAAGTTTAAAATATTCAAACAGTGAACTTCAACTGAAGAAACAACACTGCTGACGTGATGTTAACGACGTCTCGGTTCTGTGTTGCAGAGATGTTTACAGAAGTTAGCATGCTAACCAGCTAGCTCCAGTCCTGTCTCCTAACACCAGTCTGTAGCTCGGAGGTGATGGAGCGCCGTAGTTTCAGCTCAGTCTAATAAAACAACAAAACAAACGTATAAACTGTCAAGAAAGGAAATATTTTGACACCTGACACCAGTTTCTCTCCATTCTTCACGTAATTGTCTCGTTAATTCACCTAAAAACTTTATTCAAACTGGACATGAACCAGATGAAACTCTTGTTTTGTCTTTCCACAATCACCCAAATAAACCCTCACAGAGTAAGATGTGAATTTATTTTCCTCTCCTGTCTCGACCTGCTGTGTCTTCTGGTCTACCAGAGTCACAGTCCTGGTCAGGGTCGCTGTAAATCACCTCTGTAGTTTTTCCTCCATCTGCAGACTGACATCCGTCGCTCTCAGAGTCGAGTTCAGTCCCGGTGTGCTGTCCAGTCGGGTTCACTGGAAGGCTGCATGACTCCCCCAGTGATCTGTCAGTCAGCTAACTGGACCACTTAGCTCCATGGCTACCTGAGCTAATAGCTAACAGCAGATAGTCGCTATAGCCAACGAGCTGCAGCAAAGAGTTAACTGAACACATTCAAGGAGGCAGTTTTACCAGAACTTAAAAATCTGAATTGATGATTTTGGCTTTGCTTTATAGCTAAACCTCCTCTGTATGTTTGTGACCCTGAGCTGACCCCTCACACACCGTCTCCTCCTCAGACTCTGCTGGAGCTGGGAGCCTCCCCGGACTACAAGGACAGCCGTGGTCTGACTCCTCTGTATCACAGCGTGGTGGTGGGAGGAGACCCGGGCTGCTGCGAGCTCCTGCTGAACCACCACGCCGTCGTCTGCTGCCAGGACGAGAACGGCTGGCATGAAGTTCACCAGGTACGCGCACACACACACACACACCAGCAGATTCACCAGGTGCACACACACCAGCACAGAGGGATTTTTGGCTGTTTGTAGTTTGCAGCAGCTTGTATTGGGAAAGCATTACTAAAGCACACACAGCCTTCGCCGGCTGTGGGCGACTGTCTTGGCAGCTGCTGCCCGTCCACCTAGATGAAGCCGTTTAAGGAGATCCTCCCCGCGGCGGTGACTAACTGTGACAGCCCCACACATGGTTGTGTGTGTGTGTGTGTGCGTTAAAGCCATCAGCTTTATCAGATTGCTCATATCTCCCTCACTGTCGAGCTGAACAAACCCTGCCGTCCCCAGTCTGTCCCATTTCACACACGATAACAATCAGCTGTCAGGCAACGGAACGGCTGCTGCTGGTTCAGAGGTCACTTCATGTGTGTGTGTGTGTGTGTGTGTTTCTTAATTCAAGATATTCTACACATTTCATCCAACACTTATGTACACAACATAGAAATAAACCAACAATTGCTGTGAAAGAGTCGTAGAAATGTTTTTTTTTCTTCTTCTTCTCGCTGAAGAAGTTTGCTGATGATGATTATTTCACAACAGTTTAATATTTTAATCATTTTTTAAATCATCTATCGAGCAACAAGACTGAGAGTCTGCAGTCACGCTAGCTGCTCTGTGAGGTTCAGTGGTGTTTTGAGCTAAATGCTAATTCTAGCATGCTAACATGCTCACAATGCTAACCTGCTGATGCTGAGCGGGTGTAATTCACCACTTCACTACACATGTAGTTTATGTTTTTATGACAGTATATGAAAGTCAGAGTTTCACCAAACTTATTACAATTCATCCGATCGTATTTGAGAGATTTCTGAGGAAAAGTAAAGAGATCATCACGTCAGTCGGGACGTGTTCACACAGCAGGCGATTCAGATTTATCTCTCAGATCAGAACAGAAAGAAAGACGACTTGTCTGCTCGTCTGTCTCTGTAGATCTGACGTTGTTCAAGTGACACAAACGAGCAGCTGGATTGAGACGCATCTGTAGAAATCTGATCTGATTTGTACTTCAGACCTCCCACTTTGGTTTTGGATCCAATCTGCAAAAATGACTGCACATTTTATGTTTTTTACTTCCTAAAATCGATCTGGGTACAAGCTGGATATGCTAAAAAAACACATCATCAGAAAAACCATGAGCTGTGACGCAGGTCGACATGTTTCACCTGGCAGTCCATCCAGTAGTTCTGAGATATTCGTCTAGACCGACTCGTCTGTGATCGAGTGATTAACTTGAATCACTTGCACTGTTCACAGACTACATGCTAAATAGTTTGATGCACATAAAACCAGTCAATGCTGTTCAGCTCGAGCGTTGATCGTTGTGGGAACAGATTTTGTTCCCGGCGCTGTCATGAACTCGAGCTGAACCCTGTCGTCTGTGTGCGTTAACATCTCCACTCGATGGATTTGAAATCATCGTCATCAAGTATTTATAATGATTCAGATGTTCAGCAGCAAAACTCTGAGTGATTCTACGTTAACTGTCACAATACTCTGCGACCTGGCTGACCTCAGCCTGATGAGACTTCAGCACATCAGAGCTGCGTCTCCAAACTGACGGCTCATATTCTTGGTGTTAATCTGCAGTTTGAACAGAAATTATCTGTTTCTCTCCGAATAAATTAAACCTCCCGCTTAATTATGTAACTCAGCTCGACTGCTCTTGTGATGATTGAAATAATAATTTAGTTGTAGCGTTCTCGGGGTGATAAGCAGCCCTGAGGGTTTCTGCCCTCACTCCTCAAACCTCTCTCACTGTAAATAGGCCATTTAGAAAATAATCTCTTCTCGAACTCAACAGCAAACTGTCGTCTGCCAGCACAACTGCAAACATTACAGAGAGAAACATTAGAAAAAAAAGAAATGGGTTCATATAAGCGATAACTTCCCGCTCAGCCTCCGCCTGTAATTGTTTTAATTTACGCTCCGTCTCTGGTGAATCCAATCATGCAGTCGCACTCGTCCTGCAGCGTTCCCCCTGCACACACTCATCTCTGCATCCTGACATCTTCTGATAACTGGGTTCAAACTGAGGCTACAGCTGCTGCTCACCGTGATGTTATCTCCTCTGCAGCACACTGACATCTAGTGCTACAGGCCTGTTACTGCAACTACTGTAAACACTGTACCTGACAGTGAACTCTGTGTGTGTGTGTGTGTGTGTGTGTGTGTGTGTGTGTGTGCGCAGGCGTGTCGTCACGGCCACGTGCAGCACCTGGAGCATCTGCTGTTCTATGGAGCAGACATGAGCGCCCAGAACGCCTCGGGGAACACGGCGCTCCACATCTGTGCCCTCTACAACCAGGTGAGCAGGCGGAGTGTGTGCACGACTTCCTGTAAGTGTGTGTGTGTGTGTGTGTGTGTGTGTGTGTGTGTGTGTGTGTGTGTGTGTGTGTAATGTGAATTAGATCATATAACGGTGTTGGGTCGACCTGGTGCTAAATTAAGGTAGTTACGCCAGTTCTGTCAAATCTGTCGTAAAAAAAAAAAGTGGGAGAAATGTGGAGCATCGTGCTGAAGTGACTGCAGCTGTGAAGGAAACTATCACATGTACATTTATAAAGTTTTAACTCATAAAAGTCTCACAAATTCATCAGAGCATCATCTATATTGACCTTTTTTCAGATTTCATGTTTGTTTTCAGGTGGTTTGGATTTTAAAGATGTCTATTTTATCATGTTTCCTGATACATGTTTTTTAATATTTTCTGCACAGAGTATTTTAATGTATGTTGATTTTGTAATAAATGTGTTTATCGTCACACATTTATGAGTTAAGATGCTCTACGCTCTGTCAGGAAACGGTCACATAATCTAACTATTAATCATAATTAGATGTAGACGGTGATTTGGAGTGTTGGTTATACTTCTGAGGATTCTCAGGAGTCCAGCGTTCAGACATCAAACAGACGAGCGTGATAAATAACATATGAGGAGGATTTGAAATAATTCATCTCAGGGGACGAATGAGCAAAGATCCTGCAGGATTTGTGCAAACAGAGCAGAGCTGCATGAAGTGGAGGCAGCAGCAGCGACTCGGTCGGGTCAGAGAGATGCAACGGACACACAAACACACTGACGGCGTTCAGCAGGTTCAGTTCTGCCGTGTACAACAACATGAAGTCTTCTCCAGGTGCAGCGAATCAAACGGACTCAGGTGTCGCTGAAGAATTCGTCCTTGCAGGTTTTTGGCTCCAACCAGCTGAATACATGCAGCCAGACAAGTGTGACTCAAGATGATAGTCCTGCTGGAAAAAAAACAGCACAGACCAGCACCAGAACCAGCCCCCAAACACAACGTGTTGTGTTTGGGGGCTGGTTTTGGTGCTGGTCTGTGCTAGTCAGCTAGCAGAGCTAATTTGTGGCTAACGTTAGCAGGTTGCTTTTCAGGAACATCCTTAAATCGAGGCGGAGCTGCCAGAGGACATCAGAGGGAAACCCAGAAAACAATCTCTCCCTCAGATATGACCCAGTTTCATTAAAACCGCTGATGGTTGGAGCTTTTTTATAAGATATAAGAGTTGTGATATTCTCTCTTTGTTCATCGTGAACACATTAACAGTCCGAAGCCTGATGCGTCTCATTCTTCTCTGCCGCTGAGCTCCATCGTCGTTCATTAAAAACACATCAGTGAGTCACACTGTTGCAGCCGGTGACATGTTCCTCAATTTAATACACCAGATGTGTATTAATCCACTGCTGAAAATAGTCCCCATCAGATCCACTCCCTCCTGCAGCAGCTGTGTTTAGGAAACATCTGAACCTTTTTCCACCAACAGAGCAGAAACATGAGAAATCTCTGAGGCACCGACACATTGTTTGTTTTGGTCTTTTAATGGTTCCATCCTTTAACTGAATGTGTACAGAATAAATGAACCGTTTCAAAGAGCACTTCACTTCAAACCGACAGTTTGCTCTGCAGCTAAAGGTCAGCGGCAGCCGGTGACCCGTGTCTGCACGCCCGTCATCTGAGACCGGTTAACGCGCTGCCCTTGGAGCGTGGCCAGTTCAGCAGAGAAGCACAGCCGCGAGTCCAAAACAGCCCACTGGTGTGTTCCAATCAAAGAAAACATTTAGTTCCACTTAAAGAAGATAATTCCACGTCTGCAGAGGAGGAAACATTTTGACCTTTTCTTAAATGGCTTCCACACCAGCTGCAGTTTGTTGGTTATGTAGAAAGTTGTAGCTGTGAAATCTGAATCTGTCTCAGAGCTGCGGCTCACTTTTATACTATCAAGTCGGTTCTGAAAGGATACGGCTGCCGTGGCTGTAGATTTATCTGAGGAGGAACAAATCCAATGAAAAGTCTGCGAGCTCGCTGGTTCACACTGAGACAGAAACGCTCCACACATGTTGTTTCATATTCGTTGTTGTTGTTGTAAGAATATCACCGGCCTTCAGGACCGTCCAGTAAAAATGAATACAACTAAAATCATTCTTACTCAAGTGTGTAGTTGTTGATTCAGAACAACAACTTTAAAGTTTTGGAGAAGAAATGTCAAACTCAGAACTTTAAATATTTTGAATATTAATGAGCAAATATAATCTCCATCAGTGAATTAATTAAGAAGCTGTTCTCAGAGGAAAATAAAAGGCGGCAGGGTCCGCCACATGTAAACAAAGTGACACAGTATATGTACATAATTGTGTTGTTTGTTTATTCAGTTTATTCAGTCGTGAAATCAAAGAAGGTTTGATTATTTAGTTTGTCAGTGAAGATCTATTTTCTCAAAACTACGGACTGCTCCTTTAATAACAATGACGGGAGCGACGATATCTTCACTTTTAGAGCTTTTAGAGCACTTTAGACTTATTGATAGATGAAATCCACATGGAGTGTTTATTAGACTGCAGCCGACCTCTTCATGTAAAATAACTGATGTCAGATAAGAAGCAGTTTTCAGACGATGGGCTCAAATTAAAAAATCAAACGTATTTAAGCTGCAAATTCTGACATTCAGCTAAAAGGTCTGTGGCATCGATGGAGTCTCTGTAGTCTTCTTTGCTTCTCTCGTCTTTGAAGAATGTTGTAACACTGTATCTTTGTTTCTCTGCTTAATCAATATCCATTCCCCCGAGCTGCCAACACAGCTGCATTGGCAGAACAGGATCATTTACCGAACATTACAGCTCGTCAGTGTGGACGCGACCATCGTTATCACCATCGTTACAGTGATATCGTATCGTTCTCTGTGTGGACAGATATTTATCTCTCCCTGGACTGTAATGAATCCAGCTAGAGTTGCTGGAAGCCAACAGAGATCTTAAAATCAATGATGCTAGTGTTGAGGAAGAGATCGGCATAGTAGCTCTGTAGCATGTAGCATGTAGCATGTAGCATATAGCATGTAGCATGGCAACCCAGTCGCCAGATTAAAGTGAAACTCTCAACAAAAAGCAACCGAGGCTTTATTTGTGAATGTATATGAGTCAAACCTTCGTGTAAAAGCGTAATTACGATGAAAGAGGCACTTTTTAGATTTACCGTATTTTCATTTTTGGGCAAGCTAATTTTCAGTATCGTACGCTAGCATCAAAATCTCTATTTTTAGAACACTAAGAAGGCTCGACACAACATGAAACTTTGCTGGTAGTATCACCAGGGTCTCTACACATGAACACGAGCATTGAGAACAGAACATATGTTTCTGCAAAACCACAGATGAGTTCAGACTGTTAAAACGTTCCTTCATGTTGAAGTTTCTCATTCTCTCTCGTCACTGAGCTGTTCTGTATCCTCTGCTGCGGTTCAGCCACAGACACCAGCTGGCTGGAGTTTGGAAACATTATGGTCTGGCTGAAAATACCTGTTCTGGTCGTCACGATGGAGACGAGCCAACTTCCTGTGAAAAACAACCAAAACAGCTGGAAATGTGTTTGTGTGTCCTTGAAAATATCCGTCTGTGAGACTCGAGCTGCAGCTGACTTGTTGGCTGTGATAACTCCACCCTTCTCTTCCACCACCACCTCCTCCACCACCTCCTCCTCCCCTTCTCCTCCACCATCTCCTCCACCACCTTCTCCTCCACCACCTTCTCCTCCACCTTCTCCTCTACCATCATCTCCTCCACCATCTTCTCCTCCAACATCTCCTCCACCACCTTCTCCTCCTCCACCTTCTCCTCCACCACCTTCTCCTCCACCACCTTCTCCTCCTCCACCTTCTCCTCCACCACCTTCTCCTCCACTATTTTCCCCTCCACCACCTTCTCCTCCACCACCTTCTCCTCCACCATCATCTCCTCTCCTCCACCTTCTCCTCCACCACCTTCTCCTCCACCATCTCCTCCTCCACCTTCTCCACCACCTTCTCCACCACCTTCTTCTTCACCACCTTCTCCTCCACCACCTTCCCCTCCACCATCTTCTCCTCCACCACCTTCCCCTCCACCACCTTCTCCTCCACCACCTTCTCCTCCACTATCTTCTCCTCCTCCACCTTCTCCTCCACCACCTTCTCCTCCACCACCTTCTCCTCCACTATCTTCTCCTCCTCCACCTTCTCTCCACCACCTTCTCCTCCACCATCTTCTCCCTCCACCACCTTCCCCTCCTCCACCATCTCCTCCACCACCTTCTCCTCCACCATCTCCTCCTCCCACCTCTCCACCACCTTCTCCACCACCTTCTCCTCCACCACCTTCTCCTCCACCACCTTCCCCTCCACCATCTTCTCCTCCACCACCTTCCCCTCCACCACCTTCTCCTCCACCACCTTCTCCTCCACTATCTTCTCCTCCTCCACCTTCTCCTCCACCATCTTCTCCACCACCACCTTCTCCTCCAACATCTCCTCCACCACCTTCTCCTCCACCACCTTCTCCTCCACCACCTTCTCCTCCACCTTCCCCTCCACCATCTTCTCCACCACCACCTTCTCCTCCAACATCTCCTCCACCACCTTCTCCTCCACCACCTTCTCCTCCAACATCTCCTCCACCACCTTCCCCTCCACCATCATCTCCACCACCACCTTCTCCTCCAACATCTCCTCCACCATCATCCCCTCCACCATCTTCTCCTCCAACATCTCCTCCACCACCTTCTCCTCCACCACCTTCTCCTCCACCTTCCCCTCCACCACCTTCTCCTCCACCACCTTCTCCTCCACCTTCTCTCCACCATCTTCCCCTCCACCTTCTCCTCCACCTTCTCCTCCACTCCTCCACCACCTTCTCCTCCCCACCACCTTCTCCTCCACCTTCTTCTCCACCACCTTCCCCTCCGCCACCATCTCCTCCACCACCTTCTCTTCCACCTTCTCCTCCACCACCTTCCCCTCCACCACCTTCTCCTCCACCATCTTCCCCTCCACCTTCTCCTCCACCTTCTCCTCCACCTTCCCCTCCACCACCTTCTCCTCCACCATCTTCCCCTCCACCTTCTCCTCCACCTTCTCCTCCACCTTCTCCTCCACCACACCTTCTCCTCCACCATCTTCTCCTCCAACATCTCCTCCACCACCTTCCCCTCCACCATCTTCCCCTCCACCTTCCCCTCCTCCACCTTCCCCTCCACCATCTTCCCCTCCACCTTCCCCTCCTCCACCTTCCCCTCCACCATCTTCCCCTCCACCTTCCCCTCCACCACCTTCTCCTCCACCACCTTCTCCTCCACCTTCCCCTCCATCACCTTCCCCTCCACCATCTCCTCCACCACCATCTCCTCCACCACCATCTCTTCCACCACCTTCTCCTCCACCTCCTTCTGCTCCACCTTCTCCTCCACCTCCTCATGTCAGAGTCATGTAATGTGAACGTGACAGGAGTCGTTTGCTTCACATGTTGACGTATCTGTGGTTTGCAGGAGCGTTCCCTGCTGACGTCACATCCTGCAGCCTGGACACGGAGGACAGATAATCCTCGTTAGTGGAATCAACTCATTGTTTGTTTGTAATATTTCATACGATTATCTGCTGCTGCTGCTGATGATGATGATAAAGAATATGCCCTGTTTTATCATTCAGCGCTGCAGAGCTGAAGTGTGTGCTGATGGCTGCATGAGTGGAGCAGAGGGGGGTTGATGTAACCTGGATTATTCTTATTAGCTTGTTACGCTGTCCTCATAAATATGCACGAGTTCTCACTCCGTCTTGATAGATGGAGTACTCTGAGCAGAGGCCGCTGCACAAAAACTTCTGGCGAGAATATGTGAGAATCCTGCTCAGTCATCTCCTCCATCAGCGATCCACTCTCACTAACACAACACGAGGCGCACAAGAGAAATCCATTTGAAGATGAAGTTTCCACGTGAAGTGTGTCCGAGCGGCAACATCCTGGATTATCCTCGGCGTCGTGGACACTCGTCTCTGCAGCCACGCCGCATTTCCAGTTGATTTTTTTTCTACTCTGCTTCTTATAATACTCTAAAAAGCTTAAATGCTTCAATTCACAGCTCTGATGTATGCCACACATTTCCATTTACAAGCTTCATTATACAGTCAATGCATCTTCTAAAGAAAAGAAATAAATAAAAAGGAAGCGTGGTGGGATCACTACGCTCCGGATGGAAACATCCACGAGTAAAAATAACACTCTGATGCGTGTCTTAAAATAAAAAACGTCTAAATGTCTAATGGCAGGAATAATTTGTGGTGCCAGCAGCGGTGGACGGATCGTGGTTGTGTATCAGTGAATCTGTGTGAGCCGTTTTCTCAACTCTCAATAGCTTATTGTGGATCTAAAAAAAGTATTTATATTCATGTGTGTGTGCGCGGTACATGCGTGGTTGAGCACTTTGTGGGCGATTTGTGCAGCAGATTCAAACCCCTCAGCACTCTCCATCTCTCTGTTCTCCTCTCTCTCTCTCTCTCTCCTTTCTCTCTCGCTCTCACTCCCTCTTTCTCTTTGAGTGGAGGAATAGATCCTCACTTACCAGCGAGTGAAGCTCCCGTTCCTCATGTAGGTTGTAGATGTTGATGTGTTGGTCAGAGCTGGGATGTCTGTGATCAGTTCCTGCTCTGCTGACTTCTTCTTCTTCTTCTTCTTCTTCTTCTTCTGATAATGTCACTGGAAGCTCCACAAAGTAGGAGAATTAAAAGGTGTCAGTGTTGTATTTTTGTTTAGACATCTCATCAAAGCTTTTATCTTAATATTTGTTTGTTTTTTAACTCTTTCCTCCGCAGGATAACTGTGCCAGAGTGCTGCTCGTTCGTGGAGCCGACAAAGAAGTGAAGAACTACAACAGCCAGAGTCCATTTCAGGTAGAGTGGAGAAAAAAAACAAAAAAAAACAAAACAAAAACACAATCTGTTTGTCACTGCCGTTTTCATGTAGAATTGATTATAGAGGATCGATTTCAGCCTTCAGCGTTGGGAAAACATTTTTTTCTTTTTTTTAGTAGCAACACATTTCCTCCGTCTCATTTGTTACCATGGCAACAGTGCAAAATGGTCAAGGTCAGTTGTAACCAGGGATCGCAGCTGTCTCTCTGGCCAATATTAGATTTGTTTCATTTAAACAGTATTAAGTGGGGGAACCAAAATTGAGCATCGAGCCGTGACAGCGTTAGTTTGCTCAGTCAGTATCGCTCGTCGTCCTTGAGCGGATGTCTTTACACATGTTTTAAAAAAAGTGTGTTTATCCGCCGAACGTCAAGTTTAAAGAAACAGCTTCACGAGCAGGTCTGAGTTTGTTCTGACGGGTTTAATAAAGACGAGCATGCAAACCTTCAATTATTAACCCAACAGAGAATATGAAAGAATAGAAAAGTTCCCGTCATGTGACGGTAGCAAACAATAATTCTGTTATTGTCAATCAGTCGATCGATCATTTCATGTTATTTCAAACAAAAGTACTTAAAAAGGAAGCATAGTAATCGACTGAAGTGTGAGCTGGTGTTCTGTTGTGTGTTTGTGCTGGTGATGGTTGAAGTGTGTGTGCTTCATCTGAGGGAAACAACCCCAGCAGCACTGAGAGCTGCCGAGCTGGAATGATTGACTCATAACCTACGCCTGAGTTACAAAAGAGCCTTACTCAGGCGGGCGTTTATGAAAGGCAGTCCCACGGGGTCCTCGACTGTCCTCCACAGCCACTCCAGCCGAGCGCTCCGTTAGCTGGAGCGAGCGCAGGCCGGACGCAGATCACACCGTGCTGTTAGTCAGTGTTTGAACGCTCACCTGTGCTGCTCGCTGGCCTAGATTCAGCTCGCTGTGCGTCTCTGTGTTGATGTTACGGTGCGTGCAGGGGCGGCTGCCTCGGCTCTGGTTCTGGTTCTGGTTCGGGCCTTTTCTGTTTGGAGTTGGTATGTTCTCCCTGCGTGTGTTTTATCTGCTCCCACAGTCTAAAGACAGGCAGGTTGACTGCTGACAAAACACTCAGGAGTGGAAATGTGTGTGTGTGTGTGTGTGTGTGTGTGTGATCCGTGTGAGTGACCGACCCGCCTCTCGCCCACTGTAAACCGGGCCTGGCTCCATGTACCGCTGAAGGGTGGATGTTACATGCAGCTTTATTTCTCTCTGCGTGATGCTTCAGTTTCCGGATCCAGGATCAGAAACCTTCTCTGCTGGATTATGAATGTGGAAGCAGACACTTACTGGTGACTGATGATGTTCGTCGGGGGTGACTGGTGATGGTTGTGATGGTTGTGATGGTTGTGATGGTGTTGACATGATGTTTTTGTGGTTATATCTTGAAATCTTCAGGCTTCAGATCATCTGAGGTACTGCAGGCGTGTCCTCGATTCCACCAGGCTCATACGTCAGCTGTGACGACGTGCATGTTGTTGCTTCAGGTGCTGCTGAGACGTGAAACATGATCCAGGAAGTCCAGTTAAAATATAAGATTATTGAATTTGCAGCAACCAAAACACTGAACACGACTTTGTGTTACTTATCATCAGTAATTTCATTTTTTGCTGCAAGCTTTGCCAGTAAAACGTTAGAAAACAGTGTTCACACAGCAAAGTCATCAGCCAGGAATGTGCTCCTGCTCGTATTTGATTGGCCAATGCAACTTATTGCCAGATGACAGATGACAGATTTTTACCTGGAGGGTGATCAGAAACCTTCATGAGGTGTTTTCATGCCGTATATTCACTGTTTCCATTGGAGCACAGGAACATACGGTGTGTTCAGGTGTCACGTCACTGAGATACTCCAGTTCATGCAGCTGTATTTATTCTCTGAGTGGAGATGACAAATGCAGATGATGAATTTGAGGCAGCAGGGTCACTGATTGGATTGATGAGCGTGAACATGATGTGAATCACGTCCTCGAGCCTTCAGTCAGCCGCATCCCAACCCGACTGAACATCTGTGGGAGATTTATCTGTGACGACTGCCATCATCAAACTGTGAACGAGCGAATATGTTTTTAGAAAGACGCCGTTCGTCCCCTGAACTTCTTCCATCGGAGGGCCAGAACTGAAACCTAATGGTCGTCTCGGACACCGTGGTGTCGTATTGTTACGATGCAAAATTAGGGATCCTACATATTTAAATACTAAATGCATTACATTTGCAGATCAGAACCGTCATCACTGCACATTCAGAAGACCTGAAACTTGATTTTAAAAAGCTCAAACAATGACATTTTAAATTAGACACGTCTTTCTTCCCTGCAGCTGAGAACAGAAGATGCTGAAGAGCGAGACATCAAACATTGGATGCTTTAAAAGATATTTTTGACTTCAGTCTCTCTTTCAAACTCAGCACCAACTAAACAACGTTTTGAGTTCTTAACTTCAACACACGTCAGATCATCGCGCCTGATGAGGGACGAAAATGTTCACAACAGCTTCTTGTTTCATGGCCGATAAACATCCTGCTGCAGAGCCAGCCGACGCAGGCGTGAATACAGATTATACAGTTTCACGTTAAAGGCGAGCCAGATGTCCTTCATGCTGGTTTCCCCTTTAATTCGTCAGCCACCTGTATATCTCACTGCATGCTCACCTGGACACCTGAATTGTGCTTAACAAAATATACACATGACAATTTTCATATCTTGTGAGTGTTTTTCATCAGTTTCTGACAGGAGCAGAGTTACTGACTAGCGGACGCTCTCTGCAGCCAACATTTTGTTCTAGCTTTTCCACAAACATACAGTCAGAAATCTGTTGTAAACGGGACAAACGGCAGTTCTGGTGCTGACAGAAGCCTCGACAGCAGAACAACAAGCAGCCACTAGACATGCTGTGGACTCTCACTTGTTTTCGAGTGGAGAAACTCGCTCTCTTGCTCTTACTATCTTTATCACTGTTGCACTCTCCACCTACACAAAGAGCCAAGAGCTGAATCCAACAAGTTTGTGCCTGTTCTCTGAGTGGACGGCGTTCTTGGAAATCAGCACTGAAGCCGAGAGAAATGAAGAGAGAAAGAATTAATGCATCAAAGACGAAAACATTACAGCGTTTGAACTGTGCTGCCTTGTGACTACATGATTGCAATTAATCTGACAAACGGTCGGGTGGACTTGAATCTCGATTCCGGCTCGAACATCCTCGACTCCTCTGGGCTCAGATGTGGAACCTGCTGTGGCTGATTTGCTCCTGTTCCATACACAAGTTAATTAAACAACCAGCATTAATTCCTGCATCAAACAACTCTGCAGTAAGATCTGATCAGCACACAACACCTGGGTGGACACGCTAATTACCGCCCCTTTTCAGGTGCAGTGCTACGTGTTGGAGTTCAGATAGTGTTGAGTTAGAAAAGGAAGTGTAAAGTAAAATATATTATAGAGTAAACAACACAACATTGTCACCTCCGGGCTGCTTTCTGTTCTGTTCCTTGTTTTCTGTTTGAGACCTGAAGGCAAACTCATCTAACGACAATGAGAAAAGAGTCAGTCGGATATTTTCAGCCAGTTTGTCCATCAACACCTTCATATATTAATTATTTTGGTGTAAAAACAGTTAAACTGAGGTCCAACACTGGTGCTGGTGATCAGATCTGGCTCACAGCAGCATCTCACTTCACTCCAAAGGTTTGTGATGGACGCGGTCGAGTTCAGGTTTCTTCCAGAACAAACATGGAAACAGTTTCCTGACAGAGCTGCTCTCATGCTGAACAAGAGAGGGACACAAAATACAAACTGTAGCTGTGAAGTTGGAAGAACTAAACTACTTTTTTGAAACATGACTGGATGCTGTAACATTAAGTTCTTCTTTTACCAAACCAAGTAAAAAAGAAGTCCAAACCAAAAGCTGTGTGGGCAGAAGTTTCTACTGAAGGACTCAAAGTCTCAAAGTCGTTTTCTGGTTTTCAGTTTCTACTGAGTGATGATCAGCGAGCCAATTAACAGATTTGATGTTCTGCACTTTCACTCATTATCAGAATCAGTTTCAAAATCTGATAGCAGATAAGATAAATTAATTCCCAACACAACATGCCTGTTATTGTGCTTTGGTTACATTGAGGCACATCGCGGTTTGGCTTAAAATAATTACGTAACTATTGTAACTTCAGGTACAGACGCACCTTTGTCACGTACGTAACTTTAGCTTAGTTTTGCGTTCACATTGCACCATCCGTCTCCGACCTCCTCCCTGTGTGGACTCTTTGCACAGCTTCACCAGACTTCCTCCGCTGCTCCTGATGACTCTGAACACTCGGAACAGGAAACATCAGTATGAGTCGTAATAAGCTGCTTTCACAGTCGACCTCTCTGGGTGTTAATCTGATGAGAACGGGCTGAAAAATGTGCTGCTGTGCTCTGATGCAGCAGGCCGTCTGAAAAGTAGCTAGTAACTAAAGGTTTGAAATAATAGTAGTAGAGTTAAAGTAGAGTATTTGGCACCTAAAGTACCTCAACATGGTACTTAAAGTAAAACTCTCGCCAAAAAGCAACCAAGGCTTTTTTGTGAATGTATATGAATCAAACATTTGTGTAAAAGCATAATTACGATGAAAGAGGCACTTTTAAGATTCACCGTATTTTTGTTTTCGGTCAAACTCATTTTCAATGGGAGTGCTACGGGCACTTTTACGATAGCATCAAAATCTCTCTGTTTAAAACAGTAAGAAGTCTCGACACAACATGAAACTTTGCTGGTAGTATCACCAGGGTCTCTACACATGAACACGAGCATTGAGAACATTGTTTGTGTACACAGAGTTTACTAAAAGAAGGTTTTTGAACAACTCACGTTAGCAGTAGCTTGTTCCGCTCGCCGCCGTCCTGCCAGTGGAGAAGTGTCGATCTCAGAATGTGACGTAACCTGGAGGACAGTTAAGGTGGAACGCTCCTAAAGCTTAGTTCCATATAAATGCAGGATAATTTGTTGTTTTGTCATTAGTGAAAAACAATATTGACCTTGAAGTTAAAAAAGGAGCCTCATATAAGAAACAATACTAAAATCAAAAGCCGGAAAAGTCACGTGAGATCTCGCGTGGATAGTTGTTGCTGGAAGACAGTCGTTCCACCTTAAAGGGACAGTGTGTAACGATTTAAGTCATTTATTAACTCAAATCAACATCTTCGTTCATAAGTAAGTCCTCATTGGTGTACAATTACCTCTGCCAACAATCTGACTTAAAGCCGTTTCACACCGGTGCGATACGAAAATGCGGCACGGATTTGCGGAATATCCGTGCAGCAATGTTCCGCATGTAAAGCATGCACACTGAGTCCGGTGCGAAATGTTCGCATTCTTGTGCTCTAATTTCGCACCAAACGAAAAAAAGTCACGGTTCCTTATCTGACAGGAGTGCTCAAGCTCTTCAGCACCTACAGAGCCGGCTAATAACAATAGTAATTGGCTGGGTCCTTGATCAAGCATTTGCGTGTTGTTGTTTTTTTAATAACTCAAAATAATGACTGTATTTCAAGCTAGAAAACGTGCATCTCTCTCCTCCCTCCATTGTTGTGTGTGTTTGTGTCGCTGCGTGGTGTTACACGTGAGTTATCCTCATGCTGAAAACGTGACTTGTCGCACACGTGACATCACTCCCTGAGACGCAAGAAGAAAGGGAAAATATATATTTTTACTAAGGAAACTGACAAAAATGATAGTAACGCACAGGGACTTGAATAAGTAACTTTAATCTAAGATAATTCTAAACATATTTCTGTGGTTCAAACAACATGGAATTGTAGTTGAGAACGTCATTTATAACAGCCCACGTATTAAAAAGCGTGTAGTTTCTCAGACGGAATTCCGCAGACGACAAAGTGGTTCCGGATTTTTTTTTTGCCGCACGAAAGTTCCGCCCCGGTGTGCAAGCTCCCATTATAACCCATGAAATCATTATTTATAAATTTACGTGCGAATAATCCGCAAGGAAATTCGCACTTGGTGTGAAACGGCTTTTATCTTCCTGAGTGAAGAATTACCTATCTGAATATACACAGCACGGGCAAGCTCTATGGAGGCCGCCATGTCTTTCCGGTTTAAAAAAACTATGGACTGCCGAGAGGGACACAGAGCACTACGTGGTACTACGTAGTAAGGCTAAACGCGTTTTCACTCAGAGCTAGCTTGACTGTGGAACTGAGAGGGAGCTCAGCGAAAGCGCTCGTCACTAACAATAACAATAACTAACTACATCTTTACCTCATTACTTGAATCAGTAGAAATACTCGACGCTGTTGGGAAAGAGTCCATATTTTAAGAGTTTCTTGTCCGTCAGGGCCACCGTAGCTTCCGGAACGTCTCCAACGTCTTCAAAACAGGAGGAGTGGGCAAAGGAGTGTTGCAATGTAGAACCTCACAGCTAGATGGCGCTAAATACTTGATATATTACACACTGTCCCTTTAACTGTCCTCCACCTTACGTCACATTCTGAGATCGACACTTCTCCACTGGCAGGACGGCGGCGAGCGGAACAAGCTACTGCTAACGTGAGTTGTTCAAAAACCTGAACATGTTGTGTCGAGGCTTCTTAGTGTTTTAAAAATAGAGATTTTGATGCTATCGTAAAAGTGCCCGTAGCACTCCCATTGAAAATGAGTTTGACCTGAAAAGGAAAATATGGTAAATCTGAAAAGTGCCTCTTTCATCGTAATTATGCTTTTAAACGAAGTTTGACTCGAGTACATTCACAAGAAAAGCCGAGGTTGCATTTTGGCGAGACTTTAGCTTTAAATAAACATATGTAGCGACAGTTCAACAGTGATGTTTTTCTGCTTCCTCTAAGCCGAGTGTGTGTGTGTGTGTGTGTATGTGTGTGTGTGTGAGTGTGTGTGTGTGTGTGTGTGTGTGTGTGTGTGTGTGTGTGTGTGTGCTGTAGTGGGTAATTACGTTCTCTCATTCAGGTTTTCCTAACGAGGATTCTCCTTTTTAGACTCACGTGGCTCTTTAATTATTTGTGCCTGTATTTTTACCACCGTGCTGCTCTCTCGTGTGTTCGTGGACGTGGCGGGGGCCGCCGCCATCATTAGGATCCAATTCAACAACTGGAAAGTGCAAACGCTAATAAACAGCTGAGTGAGACACGCGTACGCTGCGCTGCTGCGTGTGCGCTTAATTAGGACACTGTGTGGGTGTGTGGCCGTGCCATTTGATAATATCATGTGTCAGTTCAGTGTGTGTGTGTGTGTGTGTGTGTGTGTGTGTGTGTGTGTGTGTGTGTGGGGGGTACCACAGCTTAGCCTGGTAACCATTGTTGCGTTCAACAAAAGGGAAAGAATTCAAAGCACAGAAACTCCCATCATCCTCTCTGAGAGCTTTCAAAGAGATAAAAATTCATTTTCTTTATTTAACAATCCCGTCCAACACTGGTTACATCCTCTGCACTTCCTCGAAACTCTTCCCGGCTCCTTTTCTCTCCTCCACCGGCATTTTCATCTCTCCGATCTCGACCTCCGTGCTCCTCTAAGCTTTTCATCCTCTCCACCAAATCCGCCTTCACCTCTCTCCATTTTCCACTCCGTGTTCTTCGTATCTCTTCTGCACTTTCTTCTATAACATCCTTCTAATCTAATGACTCTGCGCTCCTCATTATATTCTTTGTCTGTATTCCACTTCCATCCTCCTCCTTTATCTCCTGCTCTCTTTGCCTCCACACATTCTCTCGTTCTATCCGTCGCCCTTGGCACAAACTCCAAGTCAGACATTATTTCCCCCCTCTGCCTCTTTCTGCATCATTATTATTCAGAGTCACGTGCAGCAAATTACAGCCACCAGTGACAAGTCATGTAGTACAGTATGCCAACGTGTTGTCAAAGGCGCACGTCGGATTATTCCGGAGCTTCGTGCCATCAGGACGGTTCTGCCAAAAGACGGGCAGACATTTTGTCATGTCATTTTTGTCAGAGTATAAATAGTTCTGTAACGCTAACAGAGTCAGTTTTAACCTGCTTAAAGCCCCCGGTGAACAGCTGAGCGTGGGTGCCATAGCAACAATTGCTGAGGACAGAAGCCCAAGAGATGCTAGCAGGGAGACCCGCTCCCCATCCCCCCACTCCACCTCCCACTCCCATCCCATCCCACCCCACAGTGGGGATGATGAGCAGCAACAGAACCTGAGGATAACATGTTGAAACTAATATGTTGTAGAATCTGTTCCGTGCAGATCCAGCAACATGTTATTACTCTCATTAGATTAGCTTCACTCCTCACAGCTGCTCTGATGAATATTTTCATATTTACAGTAAAACAGAAGTCCCCTGCAGCTTGACGGAGCGTTTTAGCATCTTTCAGCTCATTGTTTTTGTTTTACAGCAACTTAACCTCCATGTATACTTAATGACCTCGTCTGCAGCAGCCAGCAGACACTGTACACGAATGTTTGAGACTAAGCAACACATTTCTAAACCACAGATTTCTTAATGTTGCAACTTTACGTTTGCATAGGTTGAATTTTTCTATTTCTCTCGCCTGTCTCAACGCTGTGCTGATGCTCTGGTTCTAATAGTGTTAGAAAACATCATGGTTTAGGTTGAAATACCTTTATGGGAGGTTTGGTCGCCACAATCACAGATGGAAATGTTTCTACTTCCTGTTAAAAATCGGTTTGTCACAACAGAAACGGCTTGAAATGTCGACAGGTGTCCTTAAAGATATCCGGCGGTGTGACTGCAGCTGGTCGGCTGTTTGTCAGCCACCTTCTGATGTGAAAGTCAGCTGAAAGCATCGAATGTGAACGTGATATGCCAAGTTTGGTACAAATGTCAACCACGGACGTGTTCGTGGTTTGCAGAAATGTTAACGGGTGTCACATAGTGGAGACCGGGCTGAGAGATTAGCTGGTGAACACACAGCGCAGCAGTGTCACATGATGATGTTGGGATATTTTAAATGATTTATTAAATTACAAAACCTTATCTGATCTCATTTGGTTATTTGATATGTCCACAAGACTTTTGTTGGATATTGAAACGTGTTTCTGTCCACGAGGATGTTTTAATTCTTGCAGATGAGTGTCGGCTCTCAGGTACCTGAACTATCTGCACACGGTGTTTGTTTTCTGTTTTTCAGAGATCTTTATTGATTTGTTTGGAAAGATTTTTCTCTCAGGTCAAATTTGAGAAGCTGAACTTTCTTTTGTTGTTTGTTGTTGAATCACTGAAGGCTGCTGTTTTCTGTTGAACTCTGGAATCTTTATTTTTTGGTGAATATTATTTGAAGTTTTCTCACCCGAACCTGCAAAAAAAACCCCGAGGACGAAGTCGAGCTGCTGAATATTTTAAATGTAAATGACAACAGTCAGACATGTTGATCGCCCAGATACGATTGTCTTACTTAAAAAGGGTCTGATGATGATTTTGGTTCAAATCCCTGATGAGATCGTGTTTGTCTGAAGTCTAAACTTTTCATAAATGTATTAATTGATCATAACTTCCACATTGCTCCTGCTCAGAGACTGAAGTTCCCTTTTTTGTAGATTAATTTCATGTTTCTCTTCTTTAAAAACTAATTAGCCTCGAGAAAATTCATCATATCTTCCAGTAATTATTCATTTCAATAATTTATTGATCTGTTATGGAAACGTGATCTTTAGTATAACTTTATTTATTAACCTACAGATGGAAAACTAACTGGAGTCTGATTAGTATTTAATAAAGTTTGTGTTGTATTTCAGGCAGCTCTGTCTCTTTGGTTCTTTTCTTGTCTTTATTGATCGTTGATTGATCGTCCCTGTCTTTTGATCAGGCACACTTGTTGCCTGTGCTGATGTGGGATGCGAGTGTGTGTGTGTGTGTGTGTGTGTGTGTGTCCCCCTCCTCCTTTGTGTTATACACAACCATTTGTCTCCATGACAACCACGGGAGATGGGAGAGAACTGATGCGGGGGCGGTGATGGTGGTGGGCGGTTGAATGATAATAAGGGATAAATTAGGACGCCGTTTCCTGTTTCTTATTGGTTACATTGTTTTATGTCAGCTCATTAATTAAAGTGAGAGTTGTCGGCGCCCCCTGCTGCCCTGCGTGACCTCGCCTCTACTCTGGATTCCTCTGAGCGCCTGGAAGGAAAAGCACAACTGGGCCACTGAGCGATCAGCGCAGAGAGGCGAGGAGAAGTCAAACGATATATAACGAGATTGGATGATCAGCACGCGCCGCTGCCGAGATGCTTGATTAAAAATCCTGCACCCAAAGGTCTCAGTGAACGCCTCACTCAGCAGCGGCGTGGCTTCATCTGGAGATCATCACTTCCTGTCCGCCGCTGTTGAACCGAGGGAGGCTCCTCCAGAGGACGATACAGACAGAAACTGAGGTGTTGTAGTGAAACAGCCACCAGTCGTACGTGTCAGGATCCTCCTGCAGAGACGACGTGACACTCAACACAAACTGAACTGATGTACATCCAACAGCTGCACAAGTGGTCCTCGACATGAAGTGTCTGTATCGGCAGACTTTTGTCTCACTAAGTGTTGTAACACAGCAACACTGTGTCTCTATTCTTCTTTTGATTCGTCACTAACAAGGAAACAAGATTACTTTCATTCTTGGGCCAATCACTGCCTTTTAAAAGCCATGAGACTATTTACTGAAACATCAAATCAAGTCAAAAGTCCGGTCATTTTCTCATAAGCTTACATACAGTCGGACTTCCTTTTGAAACCAGCAGAGCTACAAACTGGAGGCGTGGACATTAAACAGGCGGTAGTTTGATGACGATGGCAGTTATTATTTACTACAAGTCAACTCAGTGTGCTTAAAGGGCAACGCTTTTGTGGCTCCAGAAGAAGCTGCATGTTATCTGATAAACTGCCTCTAATAATGTCACTTAATGGCATTATGGGTAATGTAGTCTCCAAGTTCTGAAAAGTAGGATGAGTGTGTGGAGTAACGCGGGCGATGTCTCTGGTTGATTTTGATCTTTTATTCTAAACTAACGACTCTCTCAGCCTGGATTTTGTCTACTGCCGCCTACGTTACCCACAATGCAACATACATAGCCACTGAGTGACATCACTGTGACAGAAAATACCTTGTACCGCTACACACTTTAAAGGTGCACTACGTAAGATTTGGCCGCCTGTCAAATTCTTATTAGAAACACATCTGCTGCTAGCTTTAGCCACCCTTAGCTAGTTAGCTCAGTTAGCAGTTAGCTGGTGAATACGCTGCTAGCACAGGAGCTGTGGACCGGACCGGACTGGACCGGACCGGGCCGGACTCGCTGGTTATCACGCTAACTTCAGTAGTCATCTCCCCAACTCAGTACTTCGATGTCATACTTTAAAAAACTCGAAACTCGAAACTGTTAATAATTTTAGTAAATTTTTCAGTTTACAACAGAAATTCTTACATTTTCCTCTTTAATGTGTAAAACTGGTGGAGTTCAGTACAAAGCAGGTTCTGTTTATGGATATAAAGCCACTGGAATGATGTTAAATTGTTCAGTGTAAACCTCTTAAAATCTAATTTAGCCTCTTAGCGTCACCAAGTCGGAACAAGACACCAGACTGGTGCTGATCCACAGGTCGGCTGTAACAAACTCAGCGTGTATTAAATTCACTGTTACGGCACCAGAAGGGTCCAATACACAAATAATACAGAGTGTAAGTTCTGATAGTGTTGTAAAGCAAACTGTTACGTCACCATTACAGTCAGTTCTGAAATGACAACTGTCGCTTCCTCCTGACGTCTCGCTCCATCACATCCAGTGAGGCTGAACTGGGATCAGTGCTCCTCTGGGACGGTCGCCGGTCGTAGATGTGTCACACGTGCACTGTGGGAGGAGGTCAGAGCGAGTGGGAGATGATCCGTCCCCTCCTCCCTCTCACTCACAGGAAACATCACATGAAGAAGAAGCAGCGCAGCGTTACGCTGATGGACTCACTGTTTAGTTCAAAGTAAGCAGGGAAATGTGGGATACTCTGTATATTAATGCAGCCTGTTGAAAAATTCAAGAGGATGAGTACTTGTGCATAACATCTTCGTTAGCGGCTCCCCGGTGCTGTTCCTCAGGAACGCTGCGCTTTTATTTATATGGAGGAAAGGTCAAGTGTGGAGGGAGGAGGAGCAGAGTGTTACTACTCCAGCCAACTCCGCTTTAATAATACACCTGCTCTCCATCAGCTCCATCGCTCTTCCTCCTGAATGTTTGTTCTCCAGGAATCAGAGCAGGCAGGCTTATATAATCCTGCCGGGGTTCCCTGGAGGTGTGTGTGCACGCGCCTGTGTGTGTGTGTGTGTGTGTGTGTGTGTGTGTGCAGCACATCAGAGGAAGATGAGCTGTTTTCACTCGGATCATTCTGACTTGAGTTGGACTGTAACCGTGCAGAACCGACTGTAAGCAGCGACATGACAACATGCGGTGTGATCTGGGTCACTGACGGTGTAACAACCCCTCCAGCCAGCGCGGGAGGAAACCCCTCTACTGCCCCCTGGTGGACACACACAGAACAGACGGCTGTGTGTGTGATGTGGCCACATGAATACAATCTCAGTTCTGCAAAATTAAGACACAAAATCCAGAGAGTTAGGTTGTTTTTTTTTATTTTACTGACAACAAGAGGCCAGAATATAATATCTGGAGCCAAAGATGCAACAAAACTGCCTTCAAAGATTCCTTTAACGAGATAATCAATAACAGAAACTCTTGTTTACTGTCGGAGGATTTTCATTTTGACTTTTTTGAGATTGGAAGTTCATCCTGCGTTAGAAATATTATAATAGCAACAATAAAAATGATAATTCAGGCTCCACAAATAAGCTTTCTTTAGGACCTTCAGTCACACCTCATGTTGTTGTTCTTGGATGAATTTAAAGGCTTCAAGCTTTAAGATCGGAGATTAAAACTAACTGAATACCCCTCGTCTCCCCGTCCCTACAGTGGACACTAAAACCTGGAGCTGCTCCATCCGTCTCATCCCAATGTTTAATAAACACAACAGTTCTTATCTTCAGTGAAAACATCATTAATATTATATTCAGCATCGACCTCCTTATACAGAATTGTTTTCATCTTTAGATTATGTTTTGGCATTTGTCCAGAGATGTATAATTAATCAGATCTTTTCTCATATTCACAGTAAAACATAACGTCTGTCCGGGAACGTTAGCAGTTACACAACGGGAATTATTTCAGCTCGCCGGCTAAGTTAAAGCAAATAAATAATGAATTAGATTATATAATACGGAGAAACACTTTCTATACAGCGAGGGCATCCTCCGAAGAGCTGACATATTTAAATCATTAAAACACTCAACGTTAGATTAAGAGGCCAGAAAAACAAAACATCTCTGCACATAATAAAGAAAAAACAAGAGACGCTTTGAATCAAGCCTCTCTGGATTACTGTGAGAATATTATCCTGCTTTATAAATGTAAACAAAACAGACAAAATATAAAAAACACAACCGAGTGAAAACGTCTCAGCAAAGATTCACTAAAGTCGTATTTATGTATTCACGTTTAAACTGATTCTGTGTTGTCTCAGACTTTACAGTCGTTTCCATCTCAGTCTTCACTCACTTTAATTTTGAAATGAAAGATGATTAATAGCTTCATTCGTACAGTAAACACCTCAAAAACAAAACGATTTACGGTAAAATCATGTAATGACACAAACAAGACTCCAAATGTAAAGGTTTAAGAAAAGTTGATTTATGAGTCTCATTACCGACTCATCAAATACTGACACTAACTTAACGAGCTGAGAATGAGACAAAAAAACAACATTTCTTAGGAACAAGATAAGAAGTAAAAAATAGATAAATAAATATACCGTCTGAAGTGGGTTTTAAAGGAGGATGCTGAGTTTACTCCATAGAAGTGTTTGTTCTCGATCAGGTCCGGTGTACGTTAACTCCTCTCAGGTTATGAGATGTGTGACCGGGTTGATTAAAGCTTTCCATGATTTCACAACAAAAAACTCAGAGCTGTCCAACTGGAACCAGCTTCATTATAACAAAGAGTTAAACAAGAATAAACAAAACTGAATGTTTGTCGTGTTTCATGACGAGTTCCATCAGTTATTTGTTGAAAACACTGGATTATTATTTTCTTCTTGTGTTGACCGATGAATGATGGAACATCGCCGCCGTCCATCCGTCCGTCTTCAACTCTGTCGCCGTCACATCAACACGTGACTTTGCATGTGCGCTCTCGTGCACGCCGCCGCGTCATGTGTGAATCTTGACTCGTACACGTGTGTCGTAGATTACTCGACTCCCTGCTACGGATGATTAAATCACCGAGGAGTGGATATTCTAAGTTGGCAGAGGTGAAAAGTTCAGCGATTAAGAAGCTTTTTCTTCTTTGTCTTGCTTTTTTCTTTCTGAAGGGAAACGACTTCCCTGTTTATACAATCATCTGTATTTACTTTCATTCTGTGGGAGAGAGCTTTGCTTTCATGCAGAAGGATGATGTATGGTGCATTTATTGATCTGTTATTCAGAATAATAAACAAGAACCACTTGTGTGAAACATGTCCTGCTCTGCTTTGGATTTTTGATGCAAACATGAACTGTGTCTCTTTGTTTCTTCCTTCTCTGTCTCTCTGCTCGTCTCTTCTCTCTCCAGGTCGCCATCATCGCCGGGAACTTTGAGCTCGCAGAACTCATCAAGAACCACAAAGAGAAAGATATAGGTAAGAAGCAAAGCAGCAGCTCTTCTTTTCTTCTCCTGCATCCACCGTTCATCCCTCACCTATTCTTCAGCCGCCCAGCGAGTTTTCCTGAATCTCACTCAGGATATATTTCAAATCCTCCCGTGGTTTGATCCTCCTAAACGACCTCCCGGTATAATCCCCTCCGCGGGATTACGAGAGCGTTGCCAAGAGGATGAAAGTTTATGTTTACACCGGGACAATCCCGGGCCGATTAGACCGAGAGAAATGATCAATGCCTCAGCCAGTGGGAGCGCACCGATTGGTCGGTTTCCAGAGGTGTCGGCTGGTCTGCGTGAAAGGATTTGTCTGCAGATGGATTTAACAGTTCTCTCATTCAGTCGGATTGTTTTTTACTCAACATAATGTTCAGTTTCGTGCATGTTGTGGAGGCTTTGGGAAAAAAAGATTTCAGGCTTAAATAAGTCCTTTTTGTCTCAAACCGACCGGACCGCTGATATTTATTCTGCTGACTTGTGTACTGACATGATCCCAGATGTTTCCAACAGTGTTCAAATCAGTTCAAGGTAACAGAACGTTTCTGTCAGAGAGGAAGAAGACGTCAAATGTGACCAAACAGAACATGATAAAACTTTAACACATTAACTCGTCAGTGAACATTTCTGCCTGAGTGACATCACATCGCTTTTCATTTATCGTGTCTTTAGCAATGAAGACAACAACTCCCATGAGCCCTTGCTGCTTAGCTCTTTGTTTTCTGTTTTGGATGAGAGAAAACAAAAGATGTTTGCTGAGTGTCGGGCCGGCCGGGTGGGCCTGCTCAGAGCCGACCGGTTCTGGAGGATAAACACCTGGAGTCAGTGATGTGCACAAGGGGGGGGCAGGGGGGGCAGTCACCCCCCTCGTGGCTCAATTGTTGAAAAACGCGCACTAAAGTGCCCTCCTGGGAGCCAAAACGTGTGCTAAAGTGCCCTCTTGGGATCCAAAACATGTTCTAAAGTGCCCATTGGGAGCCAAAACATGTGCTAAAGTGCCCTCTTGGGAGCCAAAACATGTGCTAAAGTGCCCTCTTGGGAGCCAAAACGTGTTCTTAAAGTGCCCTCCTGGGAGCCAAAACGTGTTCTAAAGTGCCCTCTTGGGAGCCAAAACGTGCTCTAAAGTGCCCTCTTGGGAGCCAAAACGTGTGCTAAAGTGCCCTCCTGGGAGGCCAAAAAGCATGCCAAAGTGCCCTCTTGGTTGGCAAAACACACTAAACTGCCTCCTTGGCTGGTTAAAACATGATAAACTGCCCTCTTGGGAGCCAAAACGCGCACTAAAGTGCCCTCTTGGGAGCCAAAACGCGCGCTAAAGTGCCCTTCTCTTCGCCACTGCCCGGAGTCACATCAGGTTCTGCTCTGATCCGACGGGAGCAGAACTCAGAGATGACTTTGTAACTTGTGGGATTAAAAAGGTGATTTCTCTTCACTCCTGTCGATCAGCCTGACTGCAGCAGTGATCAGGAGGAGAGAACCAGAACCAGAACCAGAGTCTCTACTGAGTGCTGAGAGTAGTCAGAGGTTCACCTGAATGACACACACTCCCTTGTTACTCAGTTGTGCACAGACGAGGTAATCATGAATCACGTTATCCTTTTTATCCACGTTATGTTTCGTCTCATTCTCCAACTTCCTTCCTCTCTTTCTCTGAATGTCTCCTGGAGATCAAACTTGTGGATTTTTCTGCTTCGAACATTGTTGGAAACATTTGGGACGATGTAGGAAAACAGCTCAACTCAATATGTCACCAAGGTTTAGATTTTGACGTCAGTAACACATAAGATTGACCGTTTTGTTTTTGCTGCAGTCCTGCTGGGATCTCTGTTAGTTTGCACAAATATAATTCGGAGGCTTCGTGCTTTTAGATAATAAATAATATATAGACTGTTAAGCTTGAGTGAGGATTCAAGCGCACAATCCAGGATAAACTAATGACCCTCTCAGGCTGTGTTTTGTCCGCTGCTCGTTAAGAGGTTACTTTAGTTAAAGAGCACATCAGACTGCAGGACGGAGCCGGTATATATTTACTGTATGAGAGTCTGTGTGTGTGAGAGGAACGAGAGGGAGGTGAGAAGACGAGAAAGATTTCTCACGAACATACAAAAATGAAAAAAGAAAAAAGACTTTTGAACAAATTCCACGTCCTGCTATTTATTGCATTCGTTGCTTAGTTGCCTCTTACTCATTTTATTAATTCTGGAGAGACAGATTGGTGGTGGCAGCAGATTCAGCTCCGATTTAACACCTGACAGAGACACAGTTTCAGCTTCGACGCCGTGCAGACGACCACAGATCAGCTTCCATTTACGTTAAAAATCAACCACCGTTCTCTCGGTGGAGGGGAACGAATGTGGACTGGAAAACAGTCAGCTGACGTGAACGCGGAGGTTTACTCCAGCGCTGACTCGGGCCTTTACAGCAGTTCATGGTGCACAGAGACAGATCGGGGATTACGAGGCCACAGAGAAAATGAGAAAAGATGAACAAACAAATGAATATATAAAAGGAGGGCAGAGAAAGATTGAGGGGGGAATGAATGGAGAGAGAGAGAAATCTAATCTAATCTAAAGATGTAATCCTGCAGTTGTTGTGCTCTCTCTCGTGGACGCCACCCACCAGCGAGCAGCCTCACACGGAGGCGACCTGGTGAACGTGGTGGCGGTGAAGGATTACCCCAAAAAGCCTTGTTCCTGTCCACACCCGCTACACCCCCCCCACCTCCCCCCCCACCTCCATCCTGCCTCCATTCACAACATTTCAACCCCAAACCCTGAGTGCTGGGCCGCAGCTCCGAGTGGCGGCTGAGGTTAGCCACAGGTGATCAGGTAGTCAGTCGGGTTTCGTCCCGTCGTAGTCGGACATCTTTGTTCCGTGTCCGTCCCCTGTGGGCCGGTGGGACGGTGGATTTGGGGATGGGACATCTTTACTTCTGGATTCTCGATTGGCCACCATGGGTTCAGCCTGCTGCAAAGGTTGGTGCTGGTGCCCCCCCCACCCCTCCTACACCCTCCCCCGACACTCCCATCAGCCCTCCACCCTCCACCCGAGCTCATCGACTCACTGCCCCACCTTAAACACACACACACACACACACACACACACACACACACACACCCAACCCTTCTCACCAGAGACAGCTTGTGTCGTGTCGAGCCTCTTGCTGGTTATATGCAGCTTTAGTGTGTTTTAATGTACCGACCGTGTGTGTGTGTGTGTGTGTGTGTGTGTGTGTGTGTGTGTGTGTGTGTGTGTGTGTGTGTGTGGTATAAACACCATAAGCCTCGTGGCTTTCACAGTTCCTCGTGCTGACTCTGTACAGATGATGTAACAGTTCAGCCACACAGATCTTCTGCCTCATCACGTCATTCTTTTTATGTTTCAGTACGTCGTGGAGGTCGGTGCTGGTCGGGTTCGACCTCCAGACACAAATAAAACTGCAGTTTAATTTTGAAATATGATGCACAGTATCTGTCCGTCCCTCTGCACTGGTCTGTCCTGCAGGTGTGTTTATTAGTGTTTTTCATCATTTATATTGTTATGAAAGGTGGAGGTGTGAATAATGAGTGTAATCATGGCTCCTACAGTTAAAGCCTTAAAACAAAGGTACAAAAAGCTTCACATAGATGGAGGGAAATGAAATATCAGAACAATTTAAGGAAATTAACTGAAGACGCAGGAAAATTAAAGGTTAAAATCTGTATCTTCACAGCCTCGGACAGCTTGGTGTCCTGGACCGGGTCGTTCCAGAGCCTCGGGGCCCGGATAGGAAAAGCTCTGTCCCTTTTAGTTTCCAGTCTGGACTCTGGGAGAGATGGACCAGTGCACACAGGTTTATAAGAATAAGAATTTACTTTAGAATTAATCAAAAAGGTCTTATATTGAATTCTATAACAGACCAGGGCCAGTGGTGTAAAACAGATGTGATGTGTTTGCACTTCTTAGTTCTGGTTGAAAGCAGAACAGCTGAGTTCTCTGCAGTTTGTAGACGAGATCCGAGTGATCTGACATCCGACCGTCAGCCTGGTGTGTCAGACAGTCCACTGTCCCAGCCACAGGAAGAAGACGGAACTACCCAAGTAGTTTTGGTGCTTTTATTTTGAAAGTTGCATGTTTGTTGTTGGTAGCTGGACTGTGGATTGAGACTCTGTGACAGTTTGTTGTGATATCAGGTCGTTAATGAAGAAAATCATTACTAGCAGCTCTGTTTGATACTCGCACTGCTTCTCTTTATATTGTTCATGTGCACATTCTGACTTAAATGTGTTTAATGAAGCTGTCTCATTGACACACATCACATAAGATCCCTATAATGTGTAAATGCAGCCCTTTGCATTGTGTCTAACACAACAGGATCAATCCCACATTGATCTCGATTGTTGTAGTAGGAACAATGGATTCAGGCACCAAACGCTCTCAGTATATCTTCGTGTCTGTGCATCTTGTATGTGAGTTAGAGATATAAACATGTCTGTGCAGGAACAGAAGGCGTCGGATCACAGATGCAGATGTCTGCAGCCGTGATCATCCACAGTTTACTGCATGTGCTTATTGATCAGCCCGCAGGGAGAGTTATTCAAATCAAACATTCAGATTTTGTTTTCCATCAACAGAAGGTGCAAGAAATAATCTGTCTGTCACATCTGACGGGACAGCGTGTTAGAATATTAGATTCAGTGTTGATACCTGATGAACGCAGGTTAAACAAACCGACGAGCTCCGGAGATGTTTTATGATGAGGCTCTGAGGTTTTTAATCAGTCAGCTAGTTGTTTCGTGTGAGTTAACTCAGAGAGAGCGGATGATTATTCTAACTTCACTTCCAGTTTCTTGAACACGGAGAATTCAGTTCTGCCTTCATTTCACGCTCAGAGACAAAGTCGGACAAAGCTGTGAAACAGGACACAATGTGACCGGTGAAGGAGAAAGGAAGGCTGCTCAGAGGGCAACGACGGCCATATATGTAGCCTGACGTAGGTGTGTGTGTGTGTGTGTGTGTGTGTGTGTGTGTGTGTGTGTGTGTGTGACCTATATACTGCATTTTATCGTCATTACAGGGCCGTGCATGGACAGAAAATAGGGCAAAATGCAGAAGTTGAGGATTGTTCTACTGCAGACCAGTTAGTGTCACTATAATCATCATTATTATTGTTGTTAATATTATTATTACTGGCAGTAATTCAACTTACTCACGCTGGATGTTTGAGGTTAATATCTTATTTTTTCCAAGTCATTTTTTCTGAGTAGTTTGAGTCGATCGAATCCAATTTCTACTACTTTATTTTCCGCCCTCGTCTGGCACGAAGATGTGCCTCAACAGATATGTATATTTTTCATTTAACACTGTTGTTGCTGCCTCTGACCCTGAGAAACTAATCCATGCCACGACTCCCACTTTGATTACTGCGGCTCTTTCTGTTTTGGCATCACTCTTCTTCTCTGTACAGAACGTTGTAACGAGGGTCCTGATGAAACTCCACCGTCTTCTGTCCGTCTCTGAACCCAGAACTGATTGTTCTGTGACTCATAACGTCCCGAAACATTTCCAAACCGGATGTAACGTCTCAACTAATATTGGATGATTTGCCTTGAAGTTTGGTACAAAAGATATTTAATCAGAGTCCCATCAGAGTAAACATGATATCGGCCTGTTGTGAGCATGCTTCTCTCTCAATAAGCATCAAAGAGCCTGAATGTGGGTGTAGAGTTACTTTTTATTTTTACTTTTACTTTTCTTGTCTTCTCCATCTTTTTTTTCTTGTCCTCTTTGCACTGTGAAGCACTTTGGATCAATTCTGTTACGTATAAATTAATATATAACTGCATACCTGCAGGTACGTATACTGTTGATGCCAAAGGTGATACAGTATATTTGTTATAAGCCAATGAGGCCGGTCTGTGTATCAGTCATGATCTAAGAACATTAAAGGAACACTTTGTAGTCATTATCTACTCAGGCTCGTGCAGATCGAAGTTTTTTTATCCACAAAACATTTCTGGAGCTTCACAGCAAAACAGCTTTGGAGCATTCTCCTGAACACCTGAAGAAGCTGGGAGCAAAAACATCAAATGGCTCCATACAGCTCGTCCAGTCCTCAGTCGCCCCGAATTGATTTGAAAGTAAGTTATTAACATCCCTCAGCGGGGGGTCGAGCTCGTGCACACACTTCAGACAGAGTGCGCGCTAACGCTTTGAGTTTAGCAGCTACGGTGAAGAATTTGGCTTAAAAAAGGTGTAAATAACTTATTTTCAGGGTTCATCCACATAGAAACATTTTGTCTGTAAACGCACATGTTCTGCATCGTTTTGGCCGATTGTCCACATGGATCCTGCAAACACACTTTTTTGAAACCTGGTCTCAGAGTGGAAACATTTGAAAAGCCGCCTTGTGCTCTCGTGTGGACGGCGAATCCACATACTTTGCGTATCGATGATGCCGTCGCCCCGCCCCTCGACCTCGAGCCTTCCACCTCTGAACCCCGCGACGTCTCATAACAACAACATCAATGGCGGACTTCATGCTCGTGTTGGTGCTGCAGAACATATTGAGCCTCTCAGAGTTACTAAGACAAAATCTTCTGCTGCTCTGCCGCGACGCTGAGCGAAAAAGGATTATGGACAACCACGAGCTATTTCATCTTCTTCTTGTTGTGTTTCTCCCTCTGCGGTCTGTTTGTTTACAGCGCTCAAACTTTATGCACATGCTCCATCTCTTCTTCTGTGTTTTTGGTGAATTTGAAGCGCCCCCTATAGGCTGGAATATGAACTACAGCGTGTTGAGTCGTTTACAATGGATCCATGTGGACGCAAGTATTCTTGAAACGATGCCGAGGAAGACGGAGGAAAAAAAGATCGTTTTGGTACGTGTGGACGAGGTCTAAATCAATTAATGTGTAAAAGTCACGTGATTCAGATGTTAATGAGCTGCACAGTCACCAGTTTCCACACAGCATCCAAACAACGAATGAGAGAATATCACAGAAAGATGTTCCTTCCTTCCTCTTTCACTTGTAACCAACCTGTAAAGTCATTATAGTCTGATGTAATATTTATTTAATAGATCATAACTCAGTTTTACACCATAACAAATATCTGTAAATAAATTGCGCTGCTAACTGTACAATATACACATAATAACACATTTACACATCCACAGACGTCTCTCCATCTTTCCCATTAATTCCAACACATTTCTGTTTTTAGATTCAGACTTTCATTAGCGGCAGTGAAGAGAAACAAACATTTAACTACTAATACAGCAGGGAGATAATTCTGAATATGCTCCTGCAAAAGTAGTTTCATTACAGCTGTCACACACACACACACACACACACACACACACACACACACAGTAAAATGGATGGGGATGTCTGCAGGAGATACGTCTTGTATTTGTCCTCTCCTACAGCAGTAAGCCTGGGTAAGAATGATTGACAGATGGGCGTATTAGACCGCCCGCTGCCAGAGTGTGATAATCCGACAGAGAGTATGTATTGACCAAACACACACTTTCATACTTACACACACACACAAGCACACAATGTCTCACACGCACGGGACACATTCACACGTTCACACACACATTAACCACTTTCACACTCTTCTGTTCCCAGTATTTGTGCAGGATTTACAGTTTAGCCGTTCTCTATATTTTTCCTTGAAGCTGGAGTCGGTTCTGAACTGCACCTGAACACGAGCCGATCCCTGCAGGAGCCGCGAGAAATGACTTTCAAAATCCTTCCAAAAAATCCGGAGCTGCTGACACGCAGCGGGATGTGCTGCAGGAGAGCAGACGTCTACCTGTCAGCCGGAGGAAAGTCACGCAGGGCAGGAGGGACGCCATGTTTATGCATCAGGGTTTATTTTTACACTCACTCAGTGTGAGCTGGTGGTTAAAAGGCAGCGAACCTCCAATTTGAGTCTTTTCTGCTCATTTCATTTGAATCCAGTAATCTTTATTTAAAATGTCTGCTGTAGTAACTCTTCAACGACTTCAGGTGCTTCAAGTCCAAACAACATTTCACAATCAGTTTGTTTCTAAACTGTCCTAAACTCTTTACTTTACATACAAGACTGTTGTTGATCTTTTAATCCAACTTTCATGTTCAAAAATTGTCCAACTATTCTATAAAATATGATCCAGTTTAAATGTAAAATATCTTGTTTGGACATAGTTTAATTCCTCTGATACGACAGTTTGCTGCAACACGTTTGTTGGGTCGGCGGTGTTTATCTTTAAAGGGACAGTGTGTAACGATTGAAGTAATTTATTAACTCAAATCAACGCCTTCGTTCATAAGTAAGTCCTCATTGGTGTACAATTACCTCTGCCAACAATCTGACTTATCCTCCTGAGGGAAGAATTACCTATCTGAATATACACAGCACGGGCGAGCTCTATGGAGTCCCGAGAGGGACACAAAGCACCACGTGGTACTACGTAGTAAGGCTAAACACGTTTTTGCTCAGAGCTAGCTTGACTGCGAAACTGAGAGGGAGCTCAGCGAAAGCGCTCGTCACTAACAGTAACAATAACTAACTACATCTTTACCTCAT
This sequence comes from Sparus aurata, assembly GCF_900880675.1. NCBI lineage: Eukaryota > Metazoa > Chordata > Actinopteri > Spariformes > Sparidae > Sparus > Sparus aurata. The sequence continues at coordinate 39,128,961 of NC_044190.1, read as the reverse complement.
TACTTGAATCAGTAGAAATACTCGACGCTGTTGGGAAAGAGTCCATATTTTGAAAATGAGTTTCTTGTCCGTCAGGGCCACCGTAGCTTCTGGAACGTCTCCAACGTCTTCAGAACGGGAGGGGTGAGCAAAGGAGTGTTGCAATGTAGAACCTCACAGCTAGATGGCGCTAAATACTTGATATATTACACACTGTCCCTTTAAGCTGTTTGATTGGACGACCTGCCCTTCTCCTCTTCTGATTGGTTGCTCTCGTTAGTTATGTTTTTCTACGCTTGACTCGAACTGTGAACTCAAAGTGAAGCTCTGGTTCTGTCTGTTTCCCCAGTAAACACACCAACCTGTTCATCCTTCTTCAGGCTTTAATTGAATCCGTTTTTGTATCTTCAGAGTTTTAAATCACAGCAAGTTGCAGTAAAAACATATTTTTCTTTGCATCTTGTTTTCTTTTGGTCTCCTGTAATGTAGTACTATTAAAACGTGTGCAGACGGTCACAGTTCGGTCTAAAGGTGATTGTTAATGGCCGTTATTCATGCACCCGGTCAGACTTCCCTGCGTGACTCAGCTGTGGCGGACGCTGTCACCGCTGCCTGCAGGAGACCGTCTCTCTGCAGGAAAACGTTTGGCGGGGGGGCGTTTGGCATTTACATCCACAGAGTCGCCCTCTCCATCTCTTCTTCTCTTGTTTAGAAACGCTAATAGTTAAAATGTGTTGGCTCATTTTCCCTCCACCTGCTGAACTCTGAGGCTTTGATTGGTTTTGGCAGGAGCTGCTGTCGCTGAGGTCTGTCCAAGTGTTTCTAACTATATGTGGCAGCAGTCTGCAGCTCTGTCAGTGTGTAACACGTTCCTCCTGCAGACAGTTGAACTGGAAATACTAAAAAAAATCTATATATAACATTTATTTAATCAGGTTACATATTTTGATCACAACATTTGCTTTTTATGAAAGGAAATGACAACAAAATAAACTTTCTGAGAGGTGATTGATTCCATTTTAAAGAACTGAATCATCAATTATGTTAAAACAGAATCAAATCTTCACTTAATAAGAACATTTAAACATCTTTAAAGTTGTGGACCGTCGATGATTTCTTTAAATGATTTGAAGATTTCACCTTGATTTTGAGAAATAACATAAACTCAGTGAAGAGGTTCAGAATTGTCTCTCTTCCACAAAGAGAAATAGTTTTTATGTCTCTAAATATGAATAAGTGACGTTCAAGTTCATTTATTCTTCACTATTAAATGTTCTCTCTCCTCAAACGAGGCTTCTCTTGTGTCTTATATCCACACACTCTGAAATCTGGGCTATATTTGGCTGATTGTGCCAGCCGTGTCCTCAGGAAGGAGGACAAATTGACTCGCACAATCTCAACATCCTGTCAGTGAAGAAGAAGAACTTAATTCACACAGATGCTGATTTATTTATTTCACACGATGTGCTACATTTGTGTGTTTTCTTTTCACATCTTAAGCTGCTGCAACAAGTCTTGTATACAAAGTGTTCTTGTCCTCATGAAAAGGTAAATTTATTCCGAGAACACGAGCTGGAAATTAGCATAGAGCCCCGAGGGGAGCGCTCGTTCTGTGGGTGACAATCAGCTAAACTGCTCATTAGTATTGATTGGTGTTATAATTAGATTCGACTATATGATGTGGGTGTGAGCTGCATTTACAGATAAACATGGTTCAGTGGCAACAGAAAATTACCTGTTATCTCGCCTGTGTGTGTGTGTGTGTGTGTGTGTGTGTGTGTGCGTGTGTGTGTGTGTGTGTGTGTCAGATCAGGTGCGTTCCTTCACAGACAGGTGTCTCGTGTATCATGACCACATTATAATCACTGATTGCGCTGCAGAACAATCGCAGGTACGAAATGTTCGTCTGTGCTGCGTATTTTTAGACAAAGATTCAGAACACAGAAGGTCCAAAGTTCTCCAGAGAGCACCGTCCACCTTATACTCTGTTTGGCCAAAAGTATGTGGACACGCTGTGCATACACTTTGTGTACTCTCCATCCTGTCAGCGCCGCTGTGCACAAAGCCCGGTCCATAAAGAACTTGTGTTCCTTTGTTTTCCTGCACAGACGACACCGCCATCAACTCACCAAAATAAATGTGAGCTAAGTGCTTTTCTGCAAACCACAGATACCTTAAAACTAAACGTTTCATTATGTTGCAACTTGGTTAGGGATCAGAAAACAAAATAGTTTTACTTAAAACAGCTGATTTGTTGCCAAAAAACGTCAAAAAATGTCCCCAGCTGTCTTTAAAGAAACATCTGCATTTCATGCCACAGAAACACTGAGAAACATTTCCTGTTGTCCTGAAGAATACCTGTTTTATTGCCACAAAAACGTCTGAAAATGTCCCCAGCTGTCCTTAAAAATATCCAGCGGTGTGACTTGAGCTGCAGTCAGCTGTTCAGCAGCCTTGTTGGCTGTAATAACACCACCTCCATCCCCTCCACCTCCCAATGTGAGAACTGGTTAATGAGCATATTCTGAAGCGTGAACGTGATGTGACACGTTCGGTACAAATGTCAAGCTCGGATGTATCTGTGGTTTAACAGAAACGGCAAATGCAAACATGACATCCTGGTGATCGAACTGCAGCGTTACAAAACAGGTTCAGTTCATTACAGGAGAGAACGAGAATGAGTAGAGAACAATCTGCTGCTCAACCTCAGCAGGACCGAGTGGCTGATTTTAGGAAAAAGCAGGCAAAGACACAAACCTGTGTGTGCATCAGTGCAGCTGAGGTGCAGCAGGTGAACAGATTTAGGTTCCTGGAATTCAGCGTCAAAGACAACCTGTCAGCGTCTGCACACATCTCCACCCTGGTGCAGAAAAAGCACAGAAATGGATCTACTTCTCACTGAAACCGCAGACGGTTCAATTCTGGAGCCAGATTCTTGTTTTTGTGTGCGACCCAGGACAGAAAGGCTCCACAGCGAGTGATTCAAACCCTCCACAAGTATCTGCTGCCGTTCCACTCCACTACAGAGCAGCTTCACTCCCTCCTCTGTGGAAAGAAGGCCACAATCTTTTATTACATAACGACAATTCAGTTAATCTTGAATCTTTGAGAATCAGTGGACTGACATTTCAACCTGTAAAACCTTCAAATCAGCATGTACGTTTTTTTCCCTCCACATTTCATAATTCGACTGGTTTGTTTGAAGTCTCAGCGCTCATCATGGAAACACCCGTGAAGGAAATCTGCTCTCATCACTACATTACTGCATACTTTATGACAGCATATGCTTTGCACGAGCCATCTGGTGCGTTTCTCCACAGCGGGGTCAGCTCCTGGTGAATTTGTATCAGTGTGTCACCGTGTTTGGTGGCGGCGGTGGGAAGAAAAGCGAGCGGGGGAATAGAGACGGCGAGCGTTAACTGGCCTTCATTAGGCGGGACGGTGTGTAACCAGATGGCTTCACACCACAGCAGAGCACGACATTACAGTGGAAGCAGAACAAGTACAGAGAGAAGGAGTCGTATTGACGTACGTTACATCACACGACAGGCAGGTGTGCACGTGGTGGAGCTGTGATGATGTATGGAGCTCCCCCCCCACACATGAGTTGCCTAGCAACAACACAGATTTGTTTCTTGGAGCTGCTCACACGTCCACCATCGCTTAAATCCCATTTTTACCCCCTTTATCCTCCGTCGTTCCCAACAACTGGCTGATATCAAGGCTTGGAGGTTTAGATGACGTCATGAAAGCGATGTAGAGAATAAAATATCCATCAGCCTCGACTTCATCCGAAGAACCCGCGGTTCGTTATCAGAAGAAGAAGATCTTCACGTCGACCAAACCTAAAGAAATATGAATCGACTTCATTCGTCTAAACTAAGATGCTTAAAGAAATACAGTCACACACAGTGCCTCATATTTAAATACACGATATATAAACTGCATCATCACATTTTAATACGCTGGCAGCCGAACACGACCTGACCAGCATGTTTTAGCTCAACTTGAACTCTAATATGTTTAATATTGTTGTTTCAAACAGCTGAACTCTTCAAAGTCTCGGTCACGTTGTCTTTGATCAGACGATAATGATTCTGATTCTGTAACATCAGTGTGAAGTTTGATATATACAATAAGGTTTAAATGTAATTTAACAGACGATCGTCACAGATCAGTGAAGCATGAGCGCTCAGATCAAACAGAAAACTGAAGATGTCAGTTTGTCCTGTTAAAGAATTCTCCGTATAATTTTGAATTAAATATTTTATGCGTATCAACAAAACACAAAGAGAAATCATCCTGGAAAATAATGTGTTCATCTCTGTGGATGAATAATAATAATAATGTCTGTTTGTTCCTCCGTCTCTTTAAACACACGCGGTTGAAAGGTGAATAGTTCAATCTGTTGTATAATATCGACAGATTTTCCTCTTGAATGAACTTTATGTAACTTTGAGTTTTGTTCTTTACACAGATCCGTTTTAATCTCGCTGTCGTCAAGCGAACGCACGTACTTTCCATTTTTACATTCGGTGTAATGGAATTTATATTTACACTTGGTTTACATCACATCTTTATCTCTGTAGTGTGTGTGTGTGTGTGTGTGTGCGTGTGCGTGTGCGTGTGTGTATGTGTGTGTGTGTGTGTGTGCGTGTGTGTGTGTGTGTGTGTGTTTTGTGTGTCTTGGGGTTTCCAATCTGCACAGTCAGTTGTTATTTCGCTCTGTTCTGTTCATGTTTTATTCATCTGGTTTGTGCTGTAAACACCTGCGGCTGCGACTGTAAATGAGAATCACTCTCAGTTGTGTGATTTTATCTTTTAATCTCTTCAAATATGACAAAGTCTGCCATCAGTCTGTAAAAGGAGAAGCTTTTAAATGATATTAAAACAGTTTAAGATGCTTTTTTTAGTTTTTCCCCATTGCGATTTTAAGAAATTAGTCTGATTTTGTCTCCAGAATACTTTTTTCTGAGCGTCTGAGGAAACATTCAAACCTCTGTGAGACACCAGAACTGTTAATGACCAACATGTGATATTTAATAAATTCTCAGTTGCAGGATTTTTACCATATTTCAAGTATTTAGAATTATAAATCCAAAGTCGACCTGGAGCCTCAGATGAGCTCACCTGGTGAAGATTCTCCAGGCGTCAGTTTTAAAGTGATTTGTGTGGATGTGTATGTGATTATTAACCTACTGATTATTTTCATGGTGTCTTATGAAAACTAATTTATCAAGCAACCATCACAGAAAACCATCAAGACGTGAGAAAACATGGATTAGAGTGAGAACCAGCGGGAGTGTGTCGGTGAGGTGTTCTCGTCAAACACAAACGATAAATTAAAGTCTGTAAACTCGTTCACGCTGCACAAACATCCAGCTGTGGTCGCTCGCTCTGTCAGCTCGGATCACCGTCCTCCTGTCAGTGTATCGGTTCTGACCCGGGATGTTGAGGTGGAGACGGGCCTCTGTGAAGATGCAGAGACATCAGACACTGATTTCACTGAGTCCCATCTCCATCATTTGATTTCCCTGCAGCCAGGCGTCGTCCAGGAGAAGCTTTACAGAGGAAGCCTCTCTCTTTTTCAGAGACGCCCCGACCACATTCACACCTGCCACCTCCGTCTGATCCGTCTCCAGGGAGTGATCGGGCCTCTCAGTGGAGGTGCTGCTCTTTAACTCGCTCCACCCAGACTTATCCTGCAGGTCTGTGTTAATTGGTGACCTTCCAGTCACAAGCTTGCTTCTCTGACCTTTACGATGCCACCACAGTTTGCAAGGTGAGCAGTGTTTGGATGCAGCTCTGCAGAGTTTGTCCTGCAGGTTTGATTCTGCCTCCACACAGGTGACAGCGACGGCCAGGCCTCAGGTTGTCAGGTTGGACGTACGCTCTGTTCTTGTGAATGTAATATCTCAGGAACAGAGGGGATTTCTGCAGACTTTGGCACAAATGTCCACTTGGACTCGAGTGAACATAACGTTCTTCAGAAACACATTATTGAACACCTTTACTCAGGAACAGGAGAGAGATTGTGATCATATTTCACATGTTCGGATCCTGACTCAGTGGTGCTGATGCTGGCTGTAGAGATCGTCAGTGCTGCTGGACTGAACTTCAGATCTGAAACGTCTTCATGTTCTGTCAGAATCAGATTTATTCACTGAACATGTGAACGCAGACGAGGACTCACACTGACAGACACACAGCAGCAGCACGGGCTGATGGTTTGGCTGATATTGATCTTCAGATGATTGTTTTTGCACCATGTGATGAAACTCATCAGTCCTCTGTCTCTGAGTGAAGACAGGATGTCAGTGATGACGTCAATTCACCAAGAAATACTCGTAATGCTCCTTTACAAGACTTCACTGCATGTGAAATGAGTCTGGACAGACATTCCGCTTCAGCTGTGAGTCATTCAGCATCTCCTCTGTCTGCTGCTCTGTGAACAGTCTGTAGGTGAGCGGTAACCACACCTTCTGCTCCACCTTTCTACTACCTCCACCTCTGCTCCTGTTCCTGCCGCTACGCTGAGTCCTGCTCGGATCACAGTGATGCTCCACAGAAACTCCACCGCGCAGTTGTGCAGCTCGGTCTCCTCATGGGAGAGAGAGAGGGGAGGTGTGTGAGGGGCGGGCTTAAGTGTGTGTGTGTGTGTGTGTGTGTGTGTGTGTGTGTGTGTGTGTGTCAGCGGAGGGGCTCGCGCTGGCTCCGGGAGGCGGTGGTAGTGGAAGGCGTGAGCGGGATCATGTGCGCTGCGCGCGGCGCGGCTCGTCTCCGCTGAGTCGCTGTCCGCGGTGCTGAGAGGCTGAGAGTCCTGTGAGATGCACCAACTGTGACGGAGTAACACAGGAGCGAAAATGAAGTCGATCATCAATGCCTTAAAAAAGGAAGGTAAGCAGGCTGTTTGTCTTTTTTACACTTTAAAATCCGGCGCGTCGGTTTTTCGGACGTTTCGTGCGCGTAAAAGCTCCAAGCGTCAACTTCATCTGAATGTGGAGCAATTCTCCTCAAGAAAAGTACTCGTGCATCCTCCTCTACGTGTTTAAAAGTGCTTAGCATCACTTGAGGTATTTTTACCGTCGCTATTAGGCTGTAGGTAGGTCGGCGCGTATTTAGGTTACAAGAATAATCTCTTTTTTTTTTTTTTTTTTTTTGTTCGGACGAGAGAAAAAGGAGGCAGCACCAGTTTTTAGGTCACAGAGAGAGAAGTGGGACTCCGGGGTGGAGAAAACACCCACAGACGTGACTATGTGCCGGTTCCCTCACCCAAACAGAACCTAAACAGCCCGTCCATCTGTCTGCGTGTGAAACCATGTTGGCGGCTTGACGCGTTGACGGTTTTCTCAATGAAGACGGAGCCCGGAGCGTCCAGCGCAGCGGGCTGCAGCCTATAGGCGGGGAGAGGTGCCACAAACCGGCTTCTGTAGGGATGAAGTGACGCTCAGTGCACAGCGTGTTAGATGCACTTCTACATCCGGAGCTATTTTAATTAGCACTGCTTCCTCAACACTCATTAGCACTAGTAAGTGGGATGTTTTGGGTGAATGCTGCTGTGTTGGATTGCATTGGTTGTAACTGATTGTAGTGTGTGTGTGTGTGTGTGTGTGTGTGTTCAGGCTGCAGGTTTGACTGAAGCTGCAGCAGCCAGATAACATATTGATGATGTCACTGAAGCCTCCAATGGTAGAAAGTAAAATCTAGTTTGTAACGACAGTTTTTGTTGCATGAAGGTTCGATGTTCATCTTTTTATCCTTGGAGAAGAAACTCAGACGTTCTGGTGTTAAATCATTTGTTTCCTGTAAAACCTGCAGAGGAGATTTTGAGCTTCGGGCTCTCTGAGCTGCTCCTGTCAGATCTGATCTCTTCAGCGCTGCACGTTGGACTTTCTTGCAGCTTTTTGATGGCAGAAAGATTCAAACCAGCGACCGAGAGAGAAAAAACCTGAAGGTGACATTAAACATGCGCGCAGATATAAGAATGTAATGATTGTTAACGCTAACTCCAGAGAAATTAGAAGTGACCAACCTGCCACTTTCAATGACAGTGTCACTATAAAAATGTAAATGTGAAATCCTCCCATCATTCACTGTGTTCCTGTGTGAAAACACCATCTTATGCACTCTATAAATACTCTGTAGTGAGCCGTAAATTGAGGTTGCGGGAACTTATGAATCATCACCATTTTGCGTCACCGCTGACAGCGTAATTTCACATGACTGTAATTTACCCATCTGTCATGTCATAAGCGCAGGCAGAGCCGTGCATTGTGGGATTTTTTCTAACACGTATGGAGCTCACAGTGGCTGCGTTTCTGCTCCATAGTAGAAATTCTAATGTCGACAGAATACAGGAATATATTAAATGTTGGTAATCCAGGAAGTGAAATGAAATGTTTCCAACAGGGACTCACAGGAACACAAACTGTGTCAGCGGCCGTCAACAAACACAAGATTTTCTGACAACAGGAGCTTTAAATCTCTTTTTTATCTGAGTCCAAACATTCTTCAGTCTGCAGGATCTCTTCAGAAACTTTGTGCTTTAAATTACGTCCAGATATCAAAGTACACTCGGTGGATGGATTCTTCTTCCTCCCTTCACTTAAACTGCAGAGAGCCATCTGATGGAAATGTCAAATATTACATCTTCTTACTAAATGTGACAGAAAGTTCTGCAGCCTGAACCAGAAAACAAGTCTGTAAAGATCCATTCTGCTGACTCAGACCAGCAGGATGTGTCAGTGTCTTCTAACTGATCAATTAAAACTGCAATTTAAAAATCTAAATCAAATCACGAGTGTGCCTCTGAGGTTAAAGGTCATATTTGTAAGAAAAATAGATTTTTGAGTCTCGTTGCCAACTCGCCACAAACTGACGAACGCTCGCCCTCCATTTTTATTTTTATTAAATCACCGGCAGCAGTCGTCTCAACACCGAGGTCTCCTCCGAAAATAATTGTAAGATGATATTTTTAAACTGCATATTTTTTAAAGAACGTAACAAATTAACAAACAAAACTTTAATATGAATCCAACAAATTATTAGAAGATATTGATTCACTGAAAAAAACATTCAGTTTTCACAGCGTTGATGACAAATTACCCATGATTCCTTGTGTAATCGTGTGAGTAAGTTAACCTGACTGTACGCTTTGTCACAGTGCAACACCTGTATCCATAATATCAGCCAGTGATCTGTATTATTCTGGAGCCTAAATGGATCATTATCAACGAGCACGAGAGTCCGACAGAACCTCCACCTCAAACCATCAGAGGCTAACATTAGCCGTGCTAAAACTACTGCTGGCATATTTAAACGTGGCGCTATCAGCTGGTCTACGCGTCACTGTAGGTCCAGTTTAATATGCAACAGAATTCATACAACTTGGTTAGACGGGGGAACATCAAATTTGGACGTCATGACGGATTGTTGTTGGAAAGACTCTGTTCCAGTCTGGGCTGATTGTTGTTCAGCGTCAGAGGATGAAAATCAGTCATGTTCGATGTTTAATGATCCAAATAATTGGCCTCTTGACTCAGTCGCTGTCCTGAAACATGTTTGTTATTTACAGTTAGAATCTGAACAGCTGACTTCACGTGTGACGGTGAGAAATCGCTGTAAAACTATAATTGTGTGCAAACCAGAAGAGGAAAGCTTTGATCTGACACTTCATCCGGCCTCAGCTCGGAGCTGCAGCTCAGCTGAAGTTAACCTGACTTTGATGAAGTTCTCTCTCCTGCAGCGCTCCCTGCAGAGTTCGTCCTCCATTCACATCTCGGCCAAATTTAGAGATTTTTGCTCCGTTTTCTCGACGTATTACAGCTTCAATTAGCCAGCGAGGGGACGGACGCCCTGGTGGCCTAGAGGTTAAGACCGCAACATCCTCAGTTCACGTCTTGAGAGGGAGCTTTAGTAACTCCTCTCCACATCTCTCCTGTCATATGTCTTAAGAAAAAATAGCAAGGCGACCTCCCAATATCCTTTATGTTGTTGCCAGGAGCTGGTGTGTGTCGTAGTGTGTGTGCTTCAGGGACTCGTTTGTGGGCTCTTTGAAGGTTTCCACTGATATCATTTTAATTTCCCAGCCCCAGAAAATGGCCGATTTTAAATTTAAGTTGTTTTTCTGGATTGGACGACCTCTAGAGAAATGAAGAATAACTGCTTCCTCTCTCAGACGGGCTGGTTTGAGTGTGAGTTGACCTGCAGGATGAAGTCTGTGATCTCGGTTCTTATCACCTGATTTTAGCCCGAATTTGACTTCATACAAACACACCACAGTGGCACAAAGTGGTCTGCAGAAAGACAAACAGCATTTGAAGTCGGTGTATTAGCATAATGTCAACATCATCATTTATCTCAGCTGAGTGCTTCAGGACTCGCTGACCTCTGACACGCGCTCTGTGTTTCAAGAGCGTTTAATTATATAGATCCCACTGATTGCTTTTCCAACTCTTGCGTAAGATGCTCGGCTTGTTTTGACTCCCCGCCGCTCTTTCAGCTTGATAATTAATTTGTGTGAACGATTATCTGCAGGAGATTCAGAGGAAGGAAGCGAGCGGGTCGATGCATCAGCGCGAGTGTTCAGCCCGAGTTTAAAAACTCGGGCCCGGCCAGCTTGGAGGGCCTCACGCACCTCAGGGACTCACGCAGATAGCCTGGTAGCTCCCGAATGTGCTAGCTCATTAGATGTTAGCACCTCTTCTCTTCATCAACACGTCGGCTGTAGACACACAGAGAGAGAAAGGTCTGAGATATTAGTCTGGGAATGTGATAATGACTCAGTGAATCCCCTTTCAGATGTTCAGGCGAACAGCAGGAAGCTGCACCACAGCGAGCAGGCGACCGTGATTAGCGTGGTACTACTGTATTAATCAGCTCATAATCAGGAGATGCTTATTGGATCGGCTGCGGGCCCGGTTCTGTTCTGCTCTCCCTGCACTGTTGTAATTGCGAGAAGGAGAGCCGGCGATGGCTGTTGTAGGCTCGTCATCTCACAGTGTAATGGAGAAATGTATCCGCGGGGAAATCAAGGCCAACCTCCATTACTGGTTCAGTCCGACGGTACAGCGCCGGCAGCGAGGGCCACAGGAGCTCAGCTCGGCTCCCGTAATCCTGATAATCATGCTAATGATGGTCAGAGAGAGAGCAGCGTGGAGCCACGGCCAATCAGCAACCTCAGTTCGATATTCGTGTGTGTGTGTGATAGTTATATCCTTCCTTTATTGATTTTAGCCGTCCTGTGTTGGAGTGAGACCCAGTCAGAGCGAGAAAGAGATTAGATTTTGATGGATTGATAAGAAAGAAATGACAGGACATGTGCAATAACACCAGAGAACGAGCGGATGGATGGATGGATGGATGGATGATGGATGATGGATGTGAGCACACAGTCTCCTGGTGAGTCTGACGTCACCGAGAGAAAAAATAGCACATGAGAAGGAGAAGGTGAGCTATTTATACGTGTCTCATCTCCTCCCCTGTGGTTTACAAATGCTGATATGAGTTTTGTTTCCACTCAGCACATGAAGGGTTAACTGCAGGCCCATGTGACACAGTTCTGGTGTCGGTTTAATTTTAATTTGGCATTGAGTTTCACCAAACGGATGTAAAGTGTGTGATGTGATGTGAGCCTGTGTTTTTTGTCGGGTGACCTGCAAGTTTAAAAGTCTGTTGGATTTTTATTGGATGTTTGGTTTGCAGAAAATAATCTGTCTGGCAAACTCATGAAGTTTAGTCGAGGTAACGATGCATTTGTATCTGGTGCTTCTTCTGCGATGAGGAATTCAGCGAACAAGACGAAAACTTCACTTCATTCCTCCACAAACACCCGCAAACAGAGTTCAGCTTCAGTTTCTTCTTTTGTTTGGATTTGAGCCCCCGAGTGGCAGAAGCTTCATATTCTACATTTAAACCATCATCACCACGAGCCTTTAATCATCTCATCTTTTTTTGAAACAACATCACAAAATCCACAACAGATTTAACACCAACCTAAAGTCTTGGTGGGATCAGGGGTTTGTTAGTATCGCTAGTTGCAGATCTCTGCAGGAAGTCTTTCAGGATGTTTTACACGCACCGTATGTTCGTGTCGGTGCACGCTGGGATTTGAAGATCAATAACAGAATCTGAGAAATGGATTCCCTTCAACAGGTTTTAAACAGATGCTGCGTTCGCTCCACTTGTTTGGATCAGAGCGCTGCTGCAGATGTATGAAGGGACGACTCGGGCTCAAGAGACGCAGCTGTGGAAACATACAGCCGCACTTTAGGGATTTCTGATGTTCTTGATCTCTTTGATTCTGCTTCAGCACTCCAGACTCAACACTTGCTGTATTATTGGATTGATACTGCAGGTTCCTCTCTGGGCCGGTCGATGACAAATAGTGTGGCTGAGGTTAGAAACAAATCATTCCAGGACTTTGATCCAAGGTCAGTGTGACATTTTCTCTAATAGCGGCTCAGAGTTCAGGGCCGCCTCGCACACAGGGGAGCTCCATGTGCTGCTGCCTCAGGGAGGAGGAGGAAGGACGCGTCTCCACTGACAGACGGTGGACGGCTCGGTGGTTCTGGTACCAGATAGTGCTCAAGTTTGTAGAATCTGAATAGCTGTAGAAAGACAGTTTGTTGGGATGTAGCGTGTGATGACGGTCAGAGAGGACGGTGATGAACGAGAACAGATCAAATATAATATCTCAGTGTTGAGTGAGAAACTTCTGCGTCAAACAGACATTTTAATCTGTTGGATGCAAATGATGAAAATGAATTTTGCTGAATGAAATGTTGTTGTGAGTGTTTAACAAACCAGTCAGGTGCGTCTGTCGTGTTGCAGTGTTGAGGAGGTGCTCAGTTCTGTCCTCGCAGGATGTTTGCATCTTTTTGTTTCTGCAACTTTCACACTTAAATTCCTGCAGTTATTCAACTTCAGCTGCAGCTCCAGTCACTTTAAGTTTACTGTATTAGCTCCACATCATAAAGGGGCAGATTGTGAAGATGAATCTTTCTGTGCCGGTACATATCATTTACTTTTAGTTTAAAAGTACGAGTATCATTTTTGTGGACTTTGAGAGTGATGGTGTTGTCTCTGGAGTTTCTTCTGGCTCTTACTGGACTTGTGTTTATGTTGTGTTGTGTGCTGCCAGTCCGGGCCCGCTCCCATAAACTAACAAACTCCTCAAACTTTAGTCCATTTAAAGTTATTTTGAAATGAAATGTTGCCATGTTTATCTGGAAGCCTCTTTGTCAAATTTTCAGAACTGTCAAATAACCCTCCATTTAAACTTTTACACTAAAAAAACGTTATGTCTTTTCCATCAGCACTTTAAATTTATTTAAAAAAAAATGTGAATGTTCTTTGCTGGAACAATTAAACGCTCACTCTCTCTCCTGGTTCCTCCTCAGTGCCTTTCCGCGAGGCTCCAGCCTACTCCAAACGCCGCCGCGGTCAGTCTTCTGGCAACGGCAGCGGAAACGAGCAGTCCCTCTCCTCGTTATCAGCGCCGAGGGTCCTCCTGCGCTCCAACAGCGACAACAACCTAACGGTCAGTCAGTACCAGCAGCACGGTTCTCCCGGCAACTGGGCTCCTCATCCGCAGCAGCACCAACACACCCAGGCCCACCTGCAAAGGGCCCCCCAGCAGGGTCACCCGCAGCCTGGCTCCTCAGCATTACACCGCAGCCTGTCACCCCAGCTGCTCCAGCAGATGCCCAGCGGCAGCCCCAATGGCAACGTGGTGGTCCGGACCATGGGGAGGGGGGCGAGGAGCCGGTCGCCCTCCCTCAGCCGGCTGGGGGAGGAGGCCCGACGGGCTCAGCGCCAGCCCAGGTGAGTGGAGAGCTGTGAGTGTGTGTGTGTGTGTGTGTGTGTGTGTGTGTGTGTGTGTGTGTGTGTGTGTTCCTGCAGGTCAGAGGTGTTCATGTGACTCGACTCTTCACCGTCAGTAGTCTGCTGTCATGTTTCAGAACATTTCACATCTGCAGAATGAAGCTTTGAGCGTCACATGTAAGATGCTGTCATCATCACTTCTATACGTGCGCGTCATGAGCGAAATGAAACAAAACCACCAAGAAGATTTTGGCAGATTTGGGGTTTTGGGTAACGCCTCTGCACTGGAAACTGAACTTACTGCCGGCGGTATCGTGTTTTTCAGGTTGTCTGTCCGTCCCATTATCGTGAGGATGTATTTCAGCAACCACGACTAGATTCTGGTGGTCAGAGCTGTGACCCACGCTGATTATGTCACACAAACACAAACACAAACACAAACAAATGTCTAAAGGGGTAAAATGATGAAGGAACATTAAAAGTAAAAGATCGACTTCACTGTTACATCGTAATGTTCTGCAGATATTCAACACCAGAACTCCGGAACAGAAGGAGACTGTGACCATATTTCACATCTGGTCAGTCGGTGACACTAATATTCAAACTGTGCTGATTGTAGAGGTCTTTGGTGCTGCTGGGCTGAACACGTGAGTGACCCTGTTCTGTCAGAATCAGCTTGATTCACCAAACATGAATGCATCCAGGAATTTTGATTGTAAACGCACAGGACACAAACAACGAAGCTTAACAAAGTGAAGTCAAATCAGTTTTGTGTCCTGAGTGTCTTCAGGAGGAACATTCTGTTCTGTCCCCCCTGAACAAGGTACTAATATGAGTCGACCCGCTTCACTTCCTCTGGTTCAGCTCAGTTTATTATCCCAGACGGGACACTTGATTTGCAGTCAAGGGTGCAAGATAACAAACACGCAAGTACAAACCAAACAGCACAGACATGTTTCCTGTACTTTGAATACACACAGTCAGACAACAAAACAGCCTCTGTCAACATGCACAGTTTAGTCAGATTACAGCCAGAGTTCGACTGTGCTGCTCAATCAGGCAACTGCAATTGTCCGAGTATACATGCAGGTGAGAAAATCAGATTACTGGGCCGGAGCATGTCATACCCGGTACGCTAGGTGGCGCTGTACCCATTTCAACTAGTGGTAACAGAAACACCTCCATGTTTCCTACATCTTTGTACACTTTGTATATGGTGTACATGATAATTACACACACTAGATGCACAATGGCGCTCTTTCTTGCGGTGATTTTGGAGGAAAGACGCCACCGCCGTCCGTCTACTTCTGGCTCACGGCCCCGGGGAAAAATCTCGCGCAAAATCCGATCCGATCCGCTGGAACGTGTACATGCAGGAGTAATGCGACTATCAATCGAATTATCTGGGTGCTTTAATTCGACTATGAGAAATTCGATCCGGTCCGATTTTAGTCAGACTGAGGTGTATACATGCATCTTAAACATCCGATCATAGTCAGACTAACACAGTAATTCAGTTTTCTTGAGTGTCATGTAAACACACTGACTGTCTTACATGTGCAGATTAAACCGTGTTATTGCTCAGCGAGCGAAGGAGTTTTTACTCCTGTTGCACTTGAACCTTGCAGAGAACCTGCTGGTCAAAGACAGTCGGTCATCAGATGTCAGCAGGACACCATCACCTTCACTACATGGCTCAGCCTTCATAGAAACATGAGACCACATTCAGTTAATGACTTGTAAAACAAAGGCATCATTTTCCTCAGAACTGACATCAAAGTCCGGTCTGGCTGACAAACAGAACAGGGTGGTACTCGACCACAGGATGATACTGATCTTCAGGTGATTGTCTCTATCGTCTGCACTCTGCTGTAACAACAGTCTCTCAGTGAAGACGGCTTGTTTCTCAGTGGAGTCACACATACAGAGAACTGTGCCCCAAAAAAATACGCTTAATTTATATGATTATATCCCTAAAACTCCTCACTACATATATTATATCAGCCTGGACAGGTGGATGTAGACTGCAGCTTGATTGGTCGACACGTTGTCTTGACTTGAGGAATGAGGTGGTAATTCTACTTCGTCCCAGTTTTGAGCGACCCGTCTTTGAAGATACCACAAAAAGCCCCGACCTTTTCAGAAATCTGACTCACAGAAACCAGGTTACTACAGAGTGTTAAAAAGCTTTCTCTGATTCCAAACATAACACAGTGACTCTGATGAAACTGATCGTTTTAAAGGAAAATGCAGATTTTAGAATCCTCATATATAAACACCAGAGCAGGTGAATACACACGACTCCTCAGTGTGTTGAGGTTAAGGAGAGATCAGGGTTTGGGTTCAAATAAGTAACATGCTATTGAGTATGCTAAAACAGTATGTGAGATTTTTTAGTATGTCCGAAACCTCAGTATGAACCCAATAGTATGTCAGGTGCGTACTATTTCCGGTAAATATTACAGTATGCAAGCACTGGACACTACGCCGGCATAAATATCCCACAATGCAATGCAGCGGTGACGACAACAACAACACAACAGACAACGGCGGACAGCGACAAATGCAGCTCTAACGTTATAACGCTTCAATTTAAGCCGTTTAATGAACGTTAGCTCCTTAGTTAACTCAGTTAACATTACAACCACAACAGTGTGTCATCATAAGTGAAACATTATAATTAAGTAAAAGCCAAATAAAACATGTTTTACACGAGTATTATTGTGGATTGCCGGTAGAGGCGAGGTTGACACGGGTTACCACGGTTACGCGTCTTCAATCTAACCGACAGGAAGTGCGTCTGAAAAGATGCATACTACTGTTATTCACTCGAAAGTATGTTGCACGATAGTACACACATTGAGTATGTAGTGTATAGTATGGAATTTCAGACGCAGCCCACCTCTCTATGGGAACTTTGCTGCTCCTACGTCACCTGACTTCCTCCTTTGCTCCCATCAGTGTATCGACACCACTCGCCTGACAAGAAATATGAATGTAGGTCGTGAAAAGCTTCTCGCACAGATCACAGTCCGAGTCCTGGTTGGAGGCAGAAAATCCAGAAACCTCAGATCCTGGACTAACAAAACCTGAGAGTCAATCCTTTTGTGATTTTGGGTGAACTCACCCTTTAAACGCGGCCTTCCTGCTGGGTTCAGAGCTCTCAGTGCAGTCTTCATGTACTGTACGTACCGTATACATCCTGTCCCACCATCCCCCATGCGAGATGATGTATGACGGGTTCCTCTGGGAAACGTGCCATCAAACAGACTCCGGCTTCCTACAGTAGCTACGGCAACCGTTGCTATGGCTGCCTACAGACACTTTGCTAATGCATCCAAGTTTTGTATGTATGTATGGATGTATGGATGGATGGATGGATGTATGTGCACTACATACACCTGCTGTACATGCACCTGTGTGTGTACGTGTGTGTGTGTGTGTGTGTGTGTGTGTGTGTGTGTTCATTCAGAGATGACGCCGTGTGTGTGTGTGTGTGTGTGTGTGTGTGTGTGTGTGTGTGTGTGTGTGTGTGTGTGAGAGCGAGCGAGCATGTGATCTGGTGGAGGATTAAAGTGTGACGGCCGTTTATCTTGAAGCGATGTAACTGTCAATCCCGATTAAGACACATGCTCTCTGGCCTCTTCCTCCTCCGCCACCTCCTCTTCCTCCTCCTCCTCCTACACCACCACCACCACCTCCTCCTCCTCCTCCTCCTTCTTGGCAGATGGACACATTTGGAAGCTCTCTGCTGCACCAACACTACCCACACTCTGTAGCTCTGCCTCTGTCCAACACCGAGGAGAGGAACAGAGCGGAGAGGAGAGGAGATGTAAAGACGAAGCAGCAGAGTTAAGACAGGAGAGAAAGGAGGAGGAGGAGGAGGCAGATTGAGGGGTTGAGAGTGAGGGTGGAGAGGACGGAGGGGAGGACAAGTGGAGGAGGAGATGAAAGAAGGGCCAGAGAATCAGGGGAGGACAGCTGCAGTTTCTTCGCAGTAACATGAACGTCACAATCACGTCTCGACATACTTCAGCGTTAAACTCGGGGGAGCTTGTAGAGAGGAAGTCAGTTTGATCATCGACAGCAGGGATGTTTTTGTGAGCTGACAGCAGTTGGAGCGAAACATGGCTCTGCTGTCCCCCGGTTCCATCTGAGGAGCTTCAGTGTCTTCACATCAGTGGGGTCTACATGTCGACTCCAGCTTTGTGTCAGAATCTCTGATTTGACGACCGGCGGAGTCGTATGTCACCTTACATGCACGTGTCTGTGTTGCCACGGTCACGGATGGAGGTGGTCTGACTTCCTGTGCCAGTTTTTGGTCAACCTGCTGAAAATTGTCCTTAAAAATGTCCTCTGGTGCAACTCCAACTCTGTTCACCCACTGGACAGCCTTGTGGTTAATAAGCATATAATGTGAAAGTGAAAAATATGAACCTTGGTTGTTACTGTGGTTTGCAGAAACGTTAACTGTTCATATTAAAGCCTGGATACTCCTGCGAGAGGTCAGGTGACTCCTCTTTGGCCAATAGGAAAGGAGATCTGTCAACTGCAAACTTCAAAGATGAATAATAATGTCGTTTTGTAACCTAATCACCATTCTGCCTCTCGTCTATCAGGGACGTTCGTAGCTCTGCTCAGCCCCTCGTGGCCCAGTCACAGAAACCAGCCAATTAATGAATTCTAATCAAAGATCAAAGTTGATTTTTTTTTTTATACTTACTCACATTTTTGACATTCAAATTATATTTATGTTTTAAGAGGTATTTTTCTCAACAAATCCCTTAAAAACCAACAGTGAATACATCAACTTCCTCTGAGCCACAGATCAACGATGTTCGCCTTCATTACTATGAACACACACTAGAGCACCAAATGTGGATTAATGCGCCGCTGAAAATAGTCCCCACCAAATGCACTATTTCCTAGATCCTCATGACTGAATGAAACATCATACCAGTTGTAAGAAAGAGAATTAGCATCCTGTTACCATGGATACGCTGGTTCCAGTTAAGTGACAGGAGATGTTGTGTGTCACGCCCTTAATTTGCCCTTAAAGGAGAACTTCGGTCGATTTAAACATGCAGCTTCATTGCTCAAGCTACCCTTGACTTGCGAGTACCGAAGACGCGAACAAATTTGGTCCAGCCATTACAGAGCTCCGTGAACGGAGATGTAGCATTGAACGCTAACAGCATGGGGTCAGAACTTTAGACTGTGTTTTAAGCATCTTAACATGCTCCACATCTCACACCAGAAGTTATGCAACATCAGCAGACACCTTAGCACACAGCACTGTAGCGTGTATGACTCAAACTGAATAAAAAAGTAGTTAAAATAGTGTGTTTGTGCAAGCAGCTACTTACCTGTTTGTTGACATCCGTGTGTTCCGGTAGCTAGACCAAACTAGTCAATCCGTCGAGCGTGCACATACTCCCTCACTGGCGGAGACGGAAACGTATTCCAGCATTTTCGTGTTTCTGTTCATAATGTACATGTCCATGTTACAGCCTGTCATGAGCCATGAGCCTTACAATAGCCTGTTAAGCCTGTTAAGTGCACACTCGGTGGATATGCTAATTTGGTCTAGCTACCGGAAGACGCGGATGTCAACAAACAGGTAAGTAGCTCCTTGCACAAACACACTGTTTTAACTACTTTTTTATTCATTTTGAGTCATACACGCTACAGTGCTGTGAGCTAAGGTTTCTGATGATGTTGCATAACTTCTGGTGTGAGATGTGGAGCATGTTAAGATGCTTAAAACACAGCGTGAAGTTCTGACCCCATGCAGTTAGCGTTCAATGCTACATCTCCGTTCACGGAGCTCTGTAATGGCTGGACCAAATTTGTTCGCGTCTTCGGTACTCGCAAGTCAAGGGTAGCTTGAGCAATGAAGCTGCATGTTTAAATCGACCGAAGTTCTCCTTTAAGGTATCGTGATAGGGAACCAATCAGAGACTTTTGCTGCGTCACAACGCCGCGCGCAGGCTCCTACAGATGCTCCTTCTTCTCCCTGTTTTTGGAGGATGCACCGCTACGATCCTTCGTGGCCTCACATATCCCAAGATTCTTTGCGCGCCCAAAAAAGAAGAAAAAAAGAGAGAAAATGGCGACATCACGTGATGTAGATCGTCACTTTCGCGGGCCTGGGCTGCAGAAATGGTGACGTAAGGGTAAAACATCTGGTGACGCAACCAGGAAATGCTCCAAAGGCTAGACCGTCACATTTAACAACGACTGACGAGGTTAACAAGGTCTCTCTGAAGGACTCGCCTTCAAAGACCACAAAGGCCGAGTCCTTCAGAGGATGCAGACCCTGAACTGAACACATTAATTGTTCTGCAGCCATACACAATCAGAATAAACAGAAACATGCTCTTGATAACATTTATTTTGTATTTAATGCAGCTGACGACACACATCTTGAACTTGAACTTGCTGTAAACCAGCTGAAACGTCACTAATGGTCCGATAAGTGTGTCGGAGCTTCCCGGCGTTCCCACCCAGCTGCCCCTTAAAGCCCCTAATGCCGGAGTTTTCCCTCTTCGCTCCAGCTCTCGCTCTTCCTCTTCCTCTCCAACCAATAACCCCATCCCCCCTCCGTCATCCAGCCTCCGCCCACACACACACCACAGCGTCTCCGTGGCTTCCCCTTGCTCCCACTTGACATGTCATTTGTTGGAATGCAACACACACACACACATGTGAGCCCACACTCGCTCACACACACACGCACACATACTTATACACACAAACAAGCGCACGGTGACAGCTGTCAGTCAGCCCCGGGTGTCATGGCAACAGCTTCCCAGCGAGATGTGGTGAGAAATGAGATGTGTCCAGTGTCAGGACACACAGCGCTGCAGATGATTGGAGACTGGCAGTAATTTGACTTTTCACAGCGAGAAATCTGTTGACGAACGCTCGACACAGAAACACCGTCGAACAGACGAGACGTCACAGAGAACGACTCTTCACGAGGTCCAGACGGACGATCCGGGAGGTCGGAGGTTTCTGTATGATTCATAAATATTTAACTGTTAATATTTACAGCTGAGATCTGGCATCATCACATCTCTGCAGGTCTGAAGCATCACAGGCGTCTTATATTACAAGCAAAATATGATTACATCACAGGGAAGATTTCCTCTGTGAGTTTGACCCGATTATAAAATTCCCCTGATTGATTTAACTCATAAAGTCGTAAAGCAATAAACCCACAACCAAGACAAAGACACCGGTTCAGTCGAGTCTGTGGCACGGACAAATAACAGGACATTAAATTAGATACAAATCAATAAAACTTTAAAGTACATGTGACACAAACAGTCTGTGACTTAATGTGTTTCATTAAATGTAACTTTACATTTAATTATATTAGTTTTATAAAAGTTTTTCTATCATGTTGAACAGAAACCTGTACAGAAACATAACGTGTTATTCAAGTATTAAACATAAACATAACGTGTTTTCAATGAGTTATTCTGAACACACTGACTCAACATGATCCAAAAACGTTATATTAAATGTGACACTAGACTTGTTGCATGTAATTAAAATAATTAAAGTCTTTGTTTTAGGCAGATTATTTCAAGAACGTGAGGATGTTTGACATGTTGGCATTCTGGTGCGTTCACAGCTTTTTAAAGCAGACATAATAATACTTTTTTAGTTTATATCATTTCTTGTGCCAGTAAAAGGTCTTGAAAGGTAAGAAGTTTGTGCAGGTGGAGCTCGTTTCTCCCACAGAAAACACCGGCCCTTAAACACCTCATCAGTAGTCCCGCCTTTAATCCCGTCCCTTCTTGACATCACAGTACGTCACCATCATTTATGTCTGTACTCACGGTAGAAGTGAAGCTAACTGGAAGCTGAAAACACGACAGAGCCGAGCGGTGACACTCTGAGCGGTGCTGGCTCAGGCGTGTGTTAGCTGACCAATCAGAGCAGGCTGTTTATCACGGAGGGGGAGGGGCTTAAAGAGGCAGCGTATCAGATAGAGCTGCTGTGTGAGTAAAACTGTTTCATGAGCGCTAAAGCATCAAAACTATTAAAGTAGTGACACAAAATAATAATTATAAACCTGAACATGAGCAGAACTGCAGTTTCCCATCACTGCTGTTAATAAACTGCTGTGTGTTTATCTTTATACCCGGCTGAGATCCAGTCCCAGTGTGAGCCAGACCAGCTCCAGATGTGGTCTAGACTCATGAACCACCGTGTGTTGTTCCTTATTAACAAGTCCACATGCATGTTAGCAGCAGGCGTGAACCAGGTCGCCGTCTCTTTATCGTTCTGTCACCTCTGTGTGCACGTAGGACACAAACTGCACGATATAAAGAACGGAAGTGTTGATATTGTGAAATATTTGTGTCTGCACTGAGATGTTCTCTCTCTCTCTCTCTCTCCCTCTCTTTTTCTCTCTCTTTCCCTCTCTCTCTCTCCCTCTCTTGTCTCGGGTGATCATCCAGTAATAGCACAAATTATGCACAGCTGGTATTAATCAACACTGTCTAATTAGCACCTCAAAGCCACCTGGGTAATTGCCAAAGAAAAAAAAAAGCATGAGGGAAAATATGGCTGACGGTTTCTTCTTCTTCTTCTTCTTCTGCGTCTCAGCCGGCACCAGCTGATCCGGTAGGCCGGATTCAGTTTCATCTGAATGTGAAGTGGCTTCGTGGGAAATGTTTCTCCCACATCATTATACCCACAAGTACAGATTTAGATCCAGTCCCACAGCAGCCGCGGATGATGACTTGTTTCTGTGTGTGACAAGAAGACTTTGTGAGAATTCCTTTATTTAAATATTTCACAATAAAAGCACATTTTCTAAGACGGAACAGACAGTTGCGCGACAGATTTAAAGGATGTGATGCAGTAAGGTGATTCTCAAACTATCACGACATGAGTGAAGAAGTAGTGAGACGAGCTTGTGTTCAGTCGTTCCACCTGTTCGACACATACAGATGAGTCTCCTGGTCATGTTGAGTACACCTGCAGAGACAGACAGGTGTGTGACGTCCTCTGTGGCTCTGCTGGTGTCAAAGTGACGCCGTCGCAGTCATCTGTTCTCAGGCTTGGACACAATTTGAGACAGCTGTTGTAACAAACCTGCAGCAGAGAGTTCATCCAAGTGGGAATGCTGGAAAAGATCCATGAGATCACAGAACATCACAGTGAACGATTAGTTTTAAAACGACTTTTTACTTCATATGTTGTTTTTGTGAAACGTGGAGGAAATACAATTTGTAGTTGTTATTTTCACTTTCATTTGAGAGTGATGGTCAGGAGCGACTCGTCCTGTCTTTTTGCTGTGAAGTTCGCCTGTTTGCAGCGACTCAAATCAGGTTGCATTGTGGGAATTGTAGGCAGTAGTGTGTACGTTATCCTGACAGATACTCTGGACTAAATGTCCAGATATCTTTGTCTCTGCTGCTTCAGTTTTGACTGTTCATTTAATAATTTGTCCCCAAATTCATGCAAGTGCAGTAATTCATTGAGTTCCATATTTGTTTATTTTGGTAACACTTTATAATAAGAGTACAGAACATATACAGGAGATCAACTAATGCATGAATTGAGTAGGATGTGTTGTGAACTCCATCATCATCAAGTTACTATAATTTTAATTATGTGGCCGGATTAATATGCAAATATTTGAATATTTCTTTGAGGAGAGAGGCTGACTAAATAATATTTTGATCAGATATCAGTTAATATATGAAGTAACCGTGAATTAAAGCTCCCAAGTTGATAATCACATAAAGTCAAAGTAACTTCATCATTGAATTCACGATACCTCCTGAATTAGTTAATGTTTTAAATCCTCTTATCGTTTAAACTTTTACAATAATTACAAAACATTTAAAAACAAGAAAAGTTTCTGTTATCAGCCTTTTTTATTCATTATTTTTGAGCAGATGCATGACGGTTATATAATGTGCACATCTGTAAAGACAGGTTTGTGTCTGTTTGGGTTTCTGTTGTTAGACCGCCGTCTTAATGAGACCCTGGTGTCTTTCACACTGCTTTATATTGTGCTGATTGAATTACTGTGAATCAATAATGTGTATCAGCGGTTTGAGGAGGCTGATATCGTCCACAGCGTCTCACTGAACAGAGTTACTGAGGAGTCGTTGAACATGAATCTCACCTCGTACGTGTCTTTCCTTAAAAGATGCAGACGTGAGACCAGTTGTGGTGAAAGTCTTGTTAAGTATTAAATATTCATGATTACAGTCATAACGTGGTCGCTGTGCTGCACTCACAGGTAAAGAGGTATTTGTGAATTGTCTTGTGTAGCGGCAGCTGTCAGGCCGAGCGTCCTCCAGAGCTTTTTAACTTGCTGTGTTTGAGTCCTGCAGCATTCTGTCTGTCAGCGCTGCACTGAGTGATTCTCGCTGCTCGGAGTGCACAGTTGCAGTTTTGTCCGCGGCTTTCCCTTTGGAAGATGTGCGAGCAGCCTCACTAGGTATTGAATGGGGTTAGCTCTCCAAAGGCCCGTGAAGGTTTGAGGAGGAGCGCAGTCTACAGGACAAGGTGACCCACTTACTGGAAAAAAACCTTTCCTTCCTCTCTCTCCATCTCTCGCTCTCGCACTCCATTTTCCTTCTTTCTCTGTAATCTCCTAGTTTTTCCTTGGCTGTGGTTTTATCTCCGACTCGTCTGCACTCTTTCTGTCTCTCTGCATTATAAAACAGCGTGTGCACGAACGTGGTTGAGAACTTTTAGAGTTTGTATAATTTAAGGTGGTATTAAAGAGAGATTCTCAGATTCTGCTGCTGTGGTTTCACCTCGTGTGTCTGACATGAAGATTTGAAGAAGTTTAGAAACGTTTCACGTGTTTGCAGCCGTTCAGCCTCATCATTTAACAACTCAGACATATTTTATTTATATTTGTATATTTTATTTAACAGCTTTAAGGTTTTTAATAAAAAACAAACTCTGCTGATTTCATCATTTTCTTATAGAATAAAAACTGTGTTCTTCTGGTGCTCCATGACATTTGTGTTCCCAGTGTAAACGTCCATCTGTTGTTATGGAGGTTGACCACTAGGTGGCGCTACATTATCATGTGAGCTTCATCCACCAGCAGCACTGTGGTCACATCTCAGCTCTGTGGAGGACTGACGGAGTGTTGGGGAATGTTTTCTCTTGTTAAATCTCACTGATCCTCTTATAGAAATAGATTAATGATATTTAATTTTGATATTTGACGGTTTGGAACACTGAGCCGGGTCCTGCGCAGCTCCCTGTGTGGTCTTTAGAGCATCTTGTCTTTTACCCAGAAGCCACTGCAGCTCTGTGGGTCAGAGACCGCCCATATTCTGCCCCACTTACTACTGAAGACACGTGTCTGCTGGCCTCTGAATATCTCCGCTGCATAATTGGTTTTTGTGTGTGCGCACATGTGTGTATCCATATGCATGAGTACAGTGAAGCTGTGTGTGTGTGTGTGTGTGTGTGTGTGTGTGACGTGTCGTTAACTCTCATTGGTTGAAGCTGATAATGATCCTTTTCTTATTTGTTTGACTGTTAAAGGTTATTCTGAACCTTTTGAAACTCTTGAAGCTTTCTGAGCGTCTCTCGTGCGCCTGACGAGGTCACACGTTTTGTTTGGAGCTCCACTTGTTCTTTGCAGCATCAAACTGGCAAGATTCCAGTTCATTAGTAAGATGCTAATTTTATGAGTGTGCCATTTTATCAGTGTACTTTTGCATGAACAGTTTTCTTGCCAGATGTCTTTGTGTTCATGTCTCATACATGACTGACAGATGAATCACAAAGACTTCGAGCTATTACTTCATTACATTCAGCTGATTAACATTTAGACATTTCCACATTAAACTGTTTAAAAAGACCAGACCTGAGCTGTTAGATAACAATAAACAAGATATTTCCAGCAGTGTTTGAAAGAGATGAATCTGTACTGTACTGGAGGTAACGGTGTCTTTATCAGAACATTATCGACCAGGAAAAGTCTGACAACTCCCATGATCCCACGCTGCTGTACGACATCATCAGTCTTTGACAGACTCCCTTCTGCATTAATTACTCTACTAACTGTCCCTTTAATCAGGTGTTCATGTCATCGTAGTCGCTGAATGTCAGTGTGAGTCCTGACGAGCGTCTCGTGTCCTCCCTGTCAGTCCCAGCAGTCATGGCGAGGCGGTCGGCCCGAGGAGGAAGCTGTACAGCGCCGTGCCCGGCAGACATTTTGTGGTGGTTCGTCCTTACACGGCTCAGGCGGAGGGAGAGATCAGCCTCTACAAGGGCGACAGGGTCAAAGGTGAGACTGACGAACACCTGACTGTGTTTTGTTGTTCATTCTGTCCACGGTCCCAACCTTGACCTCCAGCAGAGCCGGTGTTGTTCAGGTGTGATGGCAGGAATGTGCGACCCTGCAGAGCTGGAAGAAGTTCTCAGATCTTTACTGAAGTTTATAGAATGAATGTAAATGCACTCGGTTGATTTCCGACCCCCGACCAGAGAGAGATAAATAGAACCAGATGATGACGAACGCCAAACACCGAAATCAAAAAGCAGATAAAAGAGAAACTGGAAATCAAACAGCAAATTATGGTCTGTGATGAAAACGAGGCCCTGCAGCGTCTGAATGCAGATGCTGAGTTTATTTTTAACGCTCAACAAGAATGATGCTGTCAATAATTACTGAGCCGTATGTATTTTTATGGCGCTCAGCTGAGCTCGATGTCTGATACGTACGTGTCACATCGTACGAAGGCGACACACAGCGAGCTGCTGATCACCGGAGGGACGTCGGACACAAAGTGTTGAACTCTCCGGATGCAGGTTTCTTCTTAATCAGAGGACGATTTAAACACACGCTGATCAAAAATTACAAAAAAATAAAGAGCATTTTTAAAAGTGAAGGTCGAGTTTCAGAGACTTTAACATTAATAATAAACAGAAACATGTTAAATACTTTTCATGTTGCTTTTAATTCTCAGGATCCAGACTGATCATTAATTTTAATGTAGCTTTTGTAATTTTAACTCCACATACTTCACATGTAATCTGAACTTTTATTCATATATTTACACAAAATATTCACTTTAACAGTCCGACTTTATTACAACTGTTTTCTAAGCAGATCTGTTTCTCCATCAGACTGAGCTGAAGGTTAAAAAACAAAAGCTCTTAAATAAAAGATCGTTCTCTAACGTCTGATTTTGCTTCAAACTAAACAAACATTTGACATTTCAACAACCTCTGTGGGAGTTTTCATTTTGTTTAAACGCATCGAATTTATCAGCTTTGTGCTGAATATCAGCAGATTCTTGTGTCACAGTCGTGTTCAGAACATCCTTCATGATATCCTGGTTCTGGTTCTGATCGGGCCTCAGCTCTGATGTATCGCAGGAGCGTTTGTATAAGCAGAGACCTTTAACTTAATGTTTCACTCTCTATTTAAAGAAGCCATTTAAATGTTTAAAATGATCTCTGGGGAGGCGTTGTTCTCTTCCTCTCTCGTGCTCTGAAGCTGATGTCGTTTCTCACTTTGCTCTCCTCTCTCTTCCCCTCGGTCCAGTTCTGAGCATCGGAGAGGGGGGCTTCTGGGAGGGCAGCGCCCGCGGCCAGGTGGGCTGGTTTCCAGCCGACTGCGTGGAGGAGATCCCGGCCAAGACCTCCGACGAGAGGAGCTGTAAGTTTAATCACTTGGGGTTGTGTGGCGGGTGGAGGTGGGACATTGACTTATGTAGGACGCGCTGTGTGCTGTCACCCAGTTCTGTGGAGAGACAGAGAGAGAGGACGCAGCGAACAGAAGCTGGGCTGAATGCTGGAGCTTCCTGAGGCAGCGTGATGGCACGTGGCTCTTTTCTCTGCAGTACATGAGCTGCGTGAGTCTCTGCTGCTGTCTGCTCGTCTCTCTCTGTCTCCCCGGGCTGTGGTGCACAAAGCTAAGCGCTACGCTGCCCTGCTAACTCAGCTGTGCTCTGATGTCCTCTGGGTGCAGGCTAATGAACATATCACGCCATGCTCCATCCCCCATAAACATCACATTTTTCCTCGTCCTTGGAATCTCTCTGGCTGTTGTGAGCGTGCTGTCAGTGTGTCGGAGCGATGGAGCCGGTTCTGGAAGAGGCCCGTCTCTCTGCTGTCGGTCCTGCTCTCTTCCTCGTTCCACGATCTCTCTCATCCTCTGGTATTCTGCTCCCTGACAGTCTTTAATTATTGACATTATCACAAAGCACAGTGTTGCCGGAGTCAACTCCCCACACCCACCCGCTCTCTGAGTCTTCCCTGCTCTTCGGAGTATGTCAGCAGTGATGACGGCAGATGGGGAGCAACTTGTTCCTCTCCCCTCCGTCGCCGTTCGCCTTCTTCTGGGTGGCTTATTTTAAAGCCTAACCCAAGGCCATTGGCACGGGGAGCTCTGCTCACACTGTGCCACATCCAGATTGCCCTCAGGTCTGCCTGCAAAGAAAGCCTGTCAGAAAATGGGAGCACAGTATGGCGGCTTGTGAAAGACCCATTCAAAGGCGACCTCGGCCAAAGCCGCAGGCCACGAATGTGTGTGTGTGTGTGTGCTGCAATTAGCCGGGCGGCGGATGGCCTGCGTGAAACCAACAGTTGTGGCTGATTGGAGGAACGAACGGGCAACTGAGAAAACAGATTTTAAGCCCAAATGTTTCCCATCAGACACGTGGATGAAGAGAGAAAGTCAGAGTACAGATTTAATACACTCATCCATCATCCAGCAGTCTGAACATCTGTATTCATCTGTAAAGGAAAAGGCTGACATTTTGGAAATAAGCTCATTTCCTTTCTTACTGAGCGTTAAATGAGACGAGTCTGTGAGTTGAAGAAGTAGTTCACCAAAAATGTAAACTCAGCCCTCCTCTGCTCCTCCTGAGGATATAAAGTCCTCCTCTCCTCCTGATGATATAAAGTCCTCCTCTCCTCCTCCTGATGATATAAAGTCCTCCTCTCCTCCTCCTGATGATATAAAGTCCTCCTCTCCTCCTGATGATATAAAGTCCTCCTCTCCTCCTCCTGATGATATAAAGTCCTCCTCTCCTCCTCCTGATGATATAAAGTCCTCTCCTCCTCCTGAGGATATAAAGTCCTCCTCTCCTCCTCCTGATGATATAAAGTCCTCCTCTCCTCCTCCTGATGATATAAAGTCCTCCTCTCCTCCTCCTGATGATATAAAGTCCTCCTCTCCTCCTCCTGATGATATAAAGTCCTCCTCTCCTCCTCCTGATGATATAAAGTCCTCCTCTCCTCCTGATGATATAAAGTCCTCCTCTCCTCCTCCTGATGATATAAAGTCCTCCTCTCCTCCTCCTGATGATATAAAGTCCTCCTCTCCTCCTGATGATATAAAGTCCTCCTCTCCTCCTCCTGATGATATAAAGTCCTCCTCTCCTCCTCCTGAGGATATAAAGTCCTCCTCTCCTCCCTCCTGATGATATAAAGTCCTCCTCTCCTCCTGATGATATAAAGTCCTCCTCTCCTCCTCCTGATGATATAAAGTCCTCCTCTCCTCCTGATGATATAAAGTCCTCCTCTCCTCCTCCTGATGATATAAAGTCCTCCTCTCCTCCTGATGATATAAAGTCCTCCTCTCCTCCTGATGATATAAAGTCCTCCTCTCCTCCTCCTGATGATATAAAGCCCTCCTCTCCTCCTCCTGATGATATAAAGTCCTCCTCTCCTCCTCCTGATGATATAAAGTCCTCCTCTCCTCCTCCTGATGATATAAAGTCCTCCTCTCCTCCTCCTGATGATATAAAGTCCTCCTCTCCTCCTCCTGATGATATAAAGTCCTCCTCTCCTCCTGATGATATAAAGTCCTCCTCTCCTCCTCCTGATGATATAAAGTCCTCCTCTCCTCCTCCTGATGATATAAAGTCCTCCTCTCCTCCTCCTGATGATATAAAGTCCTCCTCTCCTCCTCCTGATGATATCAGGATCCATACAGCTCGTCTCTAGAAGCCCCGAGATCCCAAACTGATTTAAAAATATGTCATTTAAACTCTTTTCAAAGCTCAAATCTTCACTGCAGCTGATAAACTCGACTCGCTGCGTCTCTCTGCTCTGTCCTCCCTCTCGATCCTCAAACTATGTTTTCAGATTTTAAGAGTTTCTGAGTCTCAGAAAGAAAAACTGAATGAGCCAAAAGTCTGAGAAGGTTCGACTGTTCTTCCTCCATCCATCATTATTCACTTTTCCTCAGACGTTTGTGGCTTTAGAGAAGGAAGCTGTGGTGTGTTTGTATGGACGTTACAGTTTAAAGGGACATTATGTAGTTTTTGAGAAAAA
The DNA here is from genome assembly GCF_900880675.1 of Sparus aurata. NCBI lineage: Eukaryota > Metazoa > Chordata > Actinopteri > Spariformes > Sparidae > Sparus > Sparus aurata. The sequence goes on along the minus strand of NC_044190.1, from coordinate 39,098,865 downwards.
AATCAAACTCAGAATTTTAATTTTTACAATATCACTGAGGTGATGATACAAACGTTTTCCATCAGTGAATAAACAAGCTGTTATCAGAGACAAATGAGATCCCAGAGGAGGTGGCAGGGTCCGCCACATATTAACAAAGACAAGCAGTATGAAGTTGTGTCCTCCTTTAAAGTCAGCGTGTTTATTCAGTTCATTCAGTCATAAAAACAAAGTGTTTGATTATTTAGTTTGTTTAAAATCAGCTAATGAAGAACTCTCTCCGCTCGTTAACATTTCTTCACAGAATTTCAGTCTTTAAATCTTCTGATTGTGATCGTTTTGATTTAATCGTGGCTTCATCAGATCGTGTAAACAGTCGGTATCCGATCGGATCGATACTTCAAAGATTCACTTCCACTGAAAAATAATTATTCCTGCACACTTTCTCACCTCTGATGTGATTTATTTAAAAAATCTGGTGACGCAGGGAAAGACTGAAACATCGATCTTTTTTAATAAATCAATGCAGAGGTGAAAAAAAATAAATGTGTGTGAAAATTAATATTTTTATTGACGAGCCGTAAAATACAGAAATCCACACACACACACACACACACACACACACGCACACACGCACACACGCACACACACACACGCACACACGCACACACACACACTGATTTAACTTAAACACCTTCAGCTTCTAATCCCTGTGAGTCAGTAGATGTGCTGCAGGAGGATTAAGTCCCGCTTAGACGCGCTTTGTTTGGGTTCAAGTTTGGACCCTTGAGAGCTCCTGAGTGAAGCCCGGACGTCACCGAGCTCTCAGCAGAACCAGCACTGTGTTTGTTTGACCCATTTAAACGTTCTGGAGCACCGAGTCCACAGAGCAAGTGTCAGCCGTACATTTACTTATCAAACATCACGGCGTAAATGCTGATTCGGCACATGTCCATACGACACACACCACCCAGGATCCGTGTGTGTGTGTGTGTGTGTGTGTGTGTGTGTGTGTGTGTGTGTGTGTGTGTGTGCGTGTGTGTGTGTGTTGAGACTGGGAGTTCAGATAATTGATGCTCTTCACACACTGGGGACAGAAACGATCACAGGAACAAACGTCTGTATCTGTTCTTTAATTAGTGTTGTTTACATCATCAGCCTGAAGCTGGTGAAGAGATACAGCGTGTGTCTCTATTGTTAATTAACAATATCTTAATTTAGAAATGTATATGCAGTATGTACTTCACACAGAGGATGATTGTCTTCTTATCATCCTCGTGTGACCTTCACAGCAGCAGCAGCAGCGGCAGCAGCAGCGGCAGCGGCAGCAGGAGTGTTGTAGGTGTTTGTTCTGTGTTTCAGCAGTATCAGCAGACACCAGCTGTCCTCCGGGCCGCTAATTATTGTAGTAATTGGAAAGTGCTGCTGATCTGACGGGACTGTAAAGATGACACAGAGCGACCGGGACGTTTTAATATGACTTCCACTGATGAAAGACGCCTTTAAGATGATGCTTTTTTAAAAAGTCTCATAGTCGTTCATGTGCACGTGGGTGTTTGGGTCAGTCCAGGTCAAACTGGTCGGTTAGAATATTTCACTTTCTTTCACCAGGCTGATGTGGACCAATCAGAGCACATCACGCCTGGCAGACGCAGCGAGACGAGACAAAGACGTAAAAGCCGTAAGAAGGCGTAAACAGACAGAGAGGGAGACTGGAATGTGGAGAAAAGGCGTGTTAGTGTCTCGTATCTGCAGAGAGTTTCTGATTTTCTCTCTTTGTTGCTGCTCGGGACGCTTTACCAACCCAACATGTGTCTATTTGACGTCCTGGGAATGAGACTCAACAATCAACTGTCTTTGTGGTGCGTTCAGGAACAGCTGGGACAAATCCTACTGATTCTACCTTTAACTTTAATAGTCTTTGAATTCTATTAATATGACGTGAGCTTCAGTTAGCTTTGACCACAAATGTCCTTCAGAGGGAGACTTTTTACTCTGATACTCTGAGTACATGTCAGAGCCTGTAATCTATTACTTTACTGGAGTAAACAAGCTGAATCAGCACTTCTACTTTAACCAGAGTCTGTTTTTATAAAAGTATCTGAACTTCTACTGAGGGAAACAATGTTTGCTCATCAAGCAAAATACCTTTTCAGGTGTAATGTTCACCGTGCTCTCGCCTTCTTACAGCTGATGGTAATATCATTAATTTTGCAGATATTTGGTCACGTATTTGCATGAATTATGACCTGATGGTGGCCCTAAGTGTAAAGTCTGAGGATCAACAAAGTCATGCCAATTTTTCCTGAGTGGAACAAGAATGTGTGGACCAAATGTTGAAGAAATCCGTCCGGATCTTTCAGTGGTGAACCAGCAGACTGACGGACCAACGTTGCTTTATCAACGCCGAACAATTAATAAATTATATAAAATTCCAAATGAACTGAAAACACAAGAGAAGACCAGCTGTGACAGACAAATACAGCTGTTAGAACGACAGCAAGCGAATAATCTCAGCAGAAAACAGTTCCAGTGATTCATCTGTGCAACACGTCACGCTGGAGGTGATGATGTCATTTCAGAACGATGACGGCCTGTGACGTAACATTTAGCAAATACACATCGCAGTACGTGGTGAGGAGGCGAGGAGGGACACACACACACACACACACACACACACACACACACAGGGTTAACGTACAAACATCTGACACACCAAAAACACAAATACAGTCGAGGTAACGTGTGTGTTCTCAGCAGTATCTCTATTGATCTGTGGCCATAGAAACCAGCTGGTCGCAGTCAGTTGCTATGGAGTGTGACTACAGTATGTTGTGGATATTTTCTCTCTCTCTCCCTCTATACTCTGATTTTTTTCCTACACATATAAACTCTGTTTTCTCCCCCCGCCTCCTCCTTTTCTGTAAAAAAAAACCCCAACAAAAACAAAGCTGTAACCCGTTTTTCATCTCTTGTCGGTCGATCATCATCTCCCAGCAGCATCCTCCCTCCTCCAATCTGACACTGTGGACGTAGAATCAGGAGGAGGGGGGAGAAAAGAAATGTTCCTGCGAGGATGACAAGATCTAAGCCGGATCAGAGGAGATGGAGTTTCTGTGAAAGTGTGACAGCTGGTGTGAGAGAGTATGTGAAGGAAGGAAAGAAGAGGGGGAGTGAAGGGGGGGAGGAGATGCAGCTGAATGGGGCGGAGGATGACAGGAGGCGGCTTCACTCTGCAGGTCATGTGTGGGTTTAAAATACAGCTTTTTTTATATATATAAACCTTTATTTATCCTGTATTTCATCTGTGAGCTGCTCCTGCACAGACTCTTTAAGTGTAACTGAAGGCAGGCAGATGAAGGAGGACGGAGGTCAAAGGAGAGCCGAGTGTGAACGTCTCATTTACCAGACGAACACAAAGTGTTTCCTCCCGTTTTCTACATATTCACAATGTTTAAACAATCTTTGCAGTCGGAGGTTAAACAGTCAAAACCTCTTATGTCTCTGTTAATTAGTGAGTATTGGACCTTTGTTTAAAAACTCTGTTGATCCTAAATTATCTGTGCATGTTTATATCATTTACTATATATTTTAAATGTACATAAACCTTCTATATTTTAAGAGGAAGATGGTGAGAAAGTTGCATCGCAGGACTCGATAAGAGGAATGTGTCTGTCACTGCCTAATTTAAGCTACATGTGTTATTTCCAGTGACTGTTAAGTGATGATTATATTTATATTAATACAGTTTAATCGACGGCTAGCTGGTGAAACAACCTTTGAGTTTGAGTTGTGAAACTAAAGCACCTCTGCAGGTTCAACGACTGAGTCTTTTGTGTTCTGGTGACATTTAAAGAATGAAAATAACAATATAAGTGAAATGCTGCAGCGTCTTCTCTTCAAATAAGTTTAATCTTACTTTTTAATCATCAGAAAATAAAGCAGAATAATTCACCCTTTTGTGTAAACGTGCATAAATCAGAGAGTCCGTGCACGCCGCCGACAGATAAAAAATCAGTGTGACAGAATTTACAGCCCGTTTTCTTTAAAAGTTCCTCTGGAGTTTGTCCAAATACAGCAGACACACACACAGGTTGTGATTACTAAACAAAGTTTGACAAATTGGGGGAAATACGGGAGAATTGTGACCTCAGGAGGAAACAGGAGAACTAATTCTGTCTGTCAGCAGAAAGAAACACCAACACGACACAGATACTGTGTACGGAAGCTGAATGAAACAGCGTTCTGTAGTTTTAAGAATGTTTCAGGAAACTGTGTTTAGGGGTGGGCAAAAATATCGACACAGCAATATATCGCAATACTTTGCCGCCCAATACAATATCGATTTTTCAACTCCAAATATCGATATATCGCCGTAGAGCGACTCTGCTGTGCGGCGGGTGTATTTCTGTAGTAGAGAGAGTGGCTGAGGTCTTTGCAAAATGGATGGCAAGTTAACAACGCCTCCGCAATTTAAAGTTGACGTTTGGAAGCACTTTGGCTTCAAAGTTAAGAGAGATAGCAAGAACATCGAGCTGGACAAAGAGAATATTACTGCCCGGACATTTCATGGTAGTAATTAAAATAGAGAGGCTGTTTTGAATGAAATGGTTTTGACTCAATTTGTCCTCTGATCAATATCATCTGATGTACATATACAGGTACTTGTGTTTTCATCTTTATTTATATCGCAATATTGTGATATCGTGATACGTATCGTATCGTGACCAAAGTATCGTGATACGTATCGTATCGTGAGGTTCTTGCCAATACCCGCCCCGACTGTTGTTTGAACATCAGCACATAAACTCCAGCTGTTGACAGACGTGAATCACTTCAGTGATAAACTGATCACCTGTATCTCCAGTCGCTCCCTGTGGACCCGGGTACAAGCAGTGACAGATGGTCAGACGCGGCAGGCTGGCTGTGCGTGTCTTATTACTTTCTACTTTCACATTGATTTACAGTAAATAAAAAGCACCCCATCATCAGCTACAGCGCGCTGACAGAGCTGGAGTTTGCATCCGACCGTGAAAGTGAAAGAGAAAGAACTTCCTGTCGACCTGTCGGTGATATTTAGACCAGATTCTGGTATCGATCTTTGAAAATGAGAATCTATCCTGGAACAGAAACATTTAGGATGGGATGTATGGATGTTTCCTCTCTCCTCAGGAGCAGAGACGGAGACGGAGAGAGAATATCACACTAAAATTAGTCAGATATCCAGAAATACGACTGTAAAGACGCTCGTGTTGCTGTGAGGCTGCTGTAATGTGTAAACAGGGAATTGTTCACTAAGACAACAACTTCAATATGTTAGATTTTAATTACAGCTTTTTCTTCCTCTAGTGGCCAAAAAGTCAGTTAATGCAGCTTTAAACTCAGTTAATTTTCAAGGATCAACAGGATTACTGTAGAATAATACAGCCGACCGGGATGTAAATCCGTAAAGCTGCAGCTGTGGGTCTGATGATGCCCCGCGGCGGGATGTTAAAGGGTAACTCCAACAATCTCACACATGAAAGTGCTGCAGGAGCAAAGTACAGAGACGGGCTGCTGTCATCCGTTTCCCCCGGTGATGTCACTGAGTGGATACGGTGCATTGTGGGTAGTGTAGGCGACCTTTTTTGTTCCACGCACTCATCTTCTTTTGGCTTAACATAATTGTTTTGGTCGCCACAAACTCGTCTAGAAATTGTGTTCATGGATAAAAAGACCTTCCCGTAGTTTCACACTTACACATTCTGGAACAAGGTGTTGGACTGCAGCCACTGGCTCGGACTTCTCACCTTTGAAGTCTTTAACGTGACTAATGTTCAAGTGTCCTGCTGCGTGGTTGGATCGGATCCTGCAGTTCTGTTATTGGTCAGTGTTGGGATGTGAGTATTAATGTGTTTGTTCTGTGTTTGGTCAGATTCCCGGGCGGACCGTGCCGACAGACGGAAGCTCTTCAGACATTACACTGTGGGCTCCTACGACAGCTTCGATGCTTCCAGGTGAGACTTCACACCTCAGCCCTGTTTCCACCGAGCGGCCCGGTTCAGTTCACTTTGTTCGTTACACGTTTAAGCAAAAATGGAACCAAAACAACCGGCTGATTATTTGTTCTCTGGTGATGAACCGAGCACATTGATTCGTCACTCTGGTGCAAGAAGAGGAATAAAGAACAAATCCTGCCACAAACCCGTTTCTACAACGTTCTCCATGTTCTATATTGTTCAAATGGTTCTGGGACGACCCGTTCTTGTTTAGGAGGAGCTGTGAGGAACACGAAGGTTATTTCAGAGTGTTTCTCAGCGCTCGGCTGCCCGGGGCGTCCGGCGCACGTCCGAGCGGTGCAGAAATCTCAGGAGTGATTTTCAGGAGGATTAAGAACCACGGCGGTCCAGAGTGGTGCTGATAGGAAGAGCTGGAGACGGTTCACATCCTGTTAGAAATCATGTCAGGTTCCTGACGTGGATGACAAGACCGATAAATACTCCACCTGCGCTGTGAGAGTGAGATCAGTGGTGAAGCACAGAGCAGAATCTGGGTTTACAGTTCTGATGTGTAACGGACCGAACCGATTACTAGCAGAGTTTATGTAACCAAAAATATTAGATAACGATCTTTAAAGCATTGATTGATGTGAGATTTAGTTCCAGGAGGCTGTTTTGTCTTTTTATAATGTTTTGGGTGCAATGAGACAGAATCTGCAAACTAATCTGCCGTCCGTCTTCACGTGGAGCCAAAAACTAAATGGAAGCGTCTCCTCGGGCCTCGGGGGGGAAACGGAAAAACAGAAAAAAGGATTTAGATGCGATCGTGTCCCGTCTAATGTTACCTGACGTCGAATCCCAAAGTCTCCACCGCGTTCTGCTCTTAAGTTATTCTGCTCCACTCGTCTCTTCCCTTCTGTCACATCCACTTCAATACAAGCGCCATTAGAAATGAAGATAGATGTATTCTCCTGTGTGTGTGTGTGTGTGTGTGTGTGTGTGTGTGTGTGTGTGTGTGTGTGTGTGTGTGTGTGTGAGAGAACGAGTGTGTGTGTGTTCTCCATCGTGAATAAATCCTGTTTAGAAAGAATCGATCCTGCAGGTGAGCCGGACGTCCTTGTAGGAGCTTGAATATGAATCAGGTTCTGTTGGATCACACCGGGTCGGCGGACCAACATCATCATTCATGCAGCGGTTCTGAACCCTGCATCAAAGTTCTGACCTTCCTCCGTCTGTCCAGGCGGAGAGAGAGATGGAGCTGCAGAGGATGAAGTGCAGGCAGATTTACTCCGACTTATAAAAACTGTTTTAATAAGAGATGAGCGGTCGGATGATATCACAGCTGAAGCTGATAATGAATCATTTCCATTGATTCATCTCTTTTTAGATTCTAAATGAATTTAGTCTCCAAACTGAGAAGGTTCTGAGAGCTTTAGGTTTGTCCCTCAGCTTTAATAACAAGTGACGGAGCACAAACACAAAACCTTTATTCATTTCCACGTCCAAGAAGTGACGAAACATTAAATAAAGTGAAACTTGAGTTCAGATTTGACGCTCTGGAGTTTGTTCCTTATTTTCCTGCAACACTCTTGTGATTAAATATATTTCAAAGGTTGATAATGTTCCTTTTGATTCAGCTGTATTTATCTGACAGCTGGTTTCATCATTACTTTGTCACATTCAGCCTTTATTACTGTGATGCATTGTTAAAGATTAAAGATTAAAAAACAAAGTTTAAAATCACGTAGTTGCAGCACTGAAATAATAACAAAGAATCATCATGTTTATAATATTAAAAGTGTGCGAAAGTTTCTCTTTGATACTCGAGGAACAAATGACAGATTCAGTACTTGTATAAGTGTATTTAAACCTCATGGTATGTTTTACTTTAATAATAATAAATCATCAGAAGTCACAGCTGACTTGTCGTCACCTGGATGTGGAAATAAATCAACGTTTTCTTGGCGTCGTGCTCCTTTAAGACTCCAACAACATGCTGACTGAATCTCAGACGGCCGGTTTGTCCTCTGCATGATTTAAATAATTTCTTTAGGAGCAAAAATATCAAACATAATGATTGTACCGCGCTGTTTGTGAAAGACTCACAGTGACGAGAGGACACGACGTCATGTCAGGTAGTCAGATATCACGTGTGGTGAGGAGGACGTGATGGACGGGATGTTCTGACTCTGCTGGATCTCTTCTGGCAGCGAACATGCTAGAAGCTGTTTTTCCAGTTGTGTCCAGTTTGTGGGTCAAGGTGAACCATCTCTCACCCAGCGCAGGTTGGCCGGATGTGGATTGTAGCTCAGACAAAAGACTCGCGTGACACTGAAGATCCAGGGGGAACCTCAGCTGGAGATGAAACCTGGAGCTGGATTTAGACTCGTACATGTAGCTCCTGCTCTCTGTGATGGAGCGCACTGTGTCATGAATCATAGTTTTCAGATATGAAAATGTAACCGTGTGTATTTCCTTTGGAAAGCAGACTCACATTAAGTCCTTCCTCTGCTCGTTAAAGATTCATAATTGTTTTTTAAACTGGCGGAGGGCGCCGTTAAATGTTGCATGAGGCAGGAAGTCCTCTGGTCTGTGTGGTGACGGGCAGGAAGAAGGTGCCAAACCGCCGTCTGAGCTCCACTCACAGAATGAAAGGGAAGATTAACTGAGCTGTGAGACAAACACTCATTGTGACTCGACTTGGCAGGACGTAAAATGGCCTGAGAGCGAGACTCCAGGTCGACGTTGGAGGTCAAAGACTCGTGTCGACTCGAGACGCGATGACCCGCCTGTGTTCATTTCATGTTCCAGTATCTGATTTATTTCTGTGATGGTCATCAAACAACGAGCAGGAGCAAGAAATCCTCACACATATGTGACTTAAGAGCCTGAATCTGTTCAGAGCTGAGACTCTGTTTCTGAGAGCAGACGGACAGACGGCTGTAACAGAGTCTGATGATGTGACGTCTGACTCTCAGTGTCGCTCTGCTTTAAAGTGATGTGAAGGGAAAATGTAGTAATTATAACTCAAATGCAATTCATCGTCGTATTTAAATAAACAGAGCGATAACAACATTATCAGACGGGCACTAATATCGTGTCTTTTCTCTTCGTAAAGATCGAATACTGCAAGTAAAGAATAGAAAAGTCGGTTTCAAACAATGTAACGCTGCCGCCATTAGAGGGCGCCGCTCAGAGTCAAATCTGTCTTGTACGTCTTTCGTCTGTTTAGTATTAAAATTGAAACTCTCGTCAAAATGCAACCTGACTTTTTTTGTGAATGTATATGAGTCAAACCTTCGTGTAAAAGCATAATTACGATGAAAGAGGCACTTTTAAGATTTACCGTATTTTCATTTTTCAGGTCAAACTCATTTTCAATGGGAGTGCTACGGGCACTTTTACGATAGCATCAAAATCTCTATTTTTAAAACAGTAAGAAGTCTCGACACAACATGAAACTTTGCTGGTAGTATCACCAGGGTCTCTACACATGAACACGAGCATTGAGAACATTGTTTGTGTACACAGAGTTTACTAAAAAGAAGGTTTTTGAACAACTCACGTTAGCAGTAGCTTGTTCCACTCGCCGCCGAGGTTACGTCACATTCTGAGATCGACACTTCTCCACTGGCAGGACGGCGGCGAACAATGTTCTCAATGCTCGTGTTCATGTGTAGAGACCCTGGTGATACTACCAGCAAAGTTTCATGTTGTGTCGAGACTTCTTACTGTTTTAAAAATAGAGATTTTGATGCTATCGTAAAAGTGCCTCTTTCGTCGTAATTATGCTTTTACACGAAGGTTTGACTCATATACATTCACAAAAAGACCCTCGGTTGCATTTGGCGAGAGTTTCACTTTAAGTGTCTTCAACATTTACGGCTTCCAGCTTCGTAAATGTGAACATTCGCTGCTTCTCTGGCAGAAGATGAAGAGTCTTTAAGCTTCGGACTATTGTGATTTGAAGATTTCGTTCAGGGAAATTGTGATTAATTGTGATATTAAAAGTAGATTAATCAAATAATGAAAATACTCATTAATTGCAGCCCTAGCCTTCAGTGGTAGCTCTTATCTGACCGGAAGTAAAACTGATTAAACATGAACTAGAATGTTGAATTATTGAGATAAACGATATCAATCAATAGTGTTTTACACGATCATAAGTCATAATTCTTCCTTCTAGACAGATAATTTAAAGCGTCCCTACAGGAGGCAGAGTGGTCTGTGCTGCTGTTGTCAACATTATTGTTGGAAAATGACCTTTTTTAACATAAACAACGTGCACAGAGTAAAGGTTATGAAGGTTATGGTACTTATTACCATAATGGATGGAGAGTGTAGTTACAGGCGGCCATAACGCCTCGCTGACAGTTCATTGTCTGCCTACATAAATTAAATCGGTGCTGTGCTGCAGCTCCGGGCTCGGAGCAGATGCACAGTCATCCTGACGACATGGAAAACTGCTTATATTAGTTATTGTACTTCATTTATCTATGAATCATGAAAACTCTCCGATCCAAGAGGATAAATATCAGAGTGAGAACACGACAGGGTCCCAAGATGTTCAGAGACGATCACATGAGAATACAGAAAAAAAGATCTCATCAGTTTTCTTCTTGAAACACATTTAACGCTATTAAAAGAAATATAGCAGATTTGTTCATACTGGCAGCGATGTGTTGCTGTCAGACTGTTTGTTGCTGACTCTTTAACGCTGCGTGTCCTGATGACGGCGTCAGACTGAAAGTTTATCACTGACAGTTTCCACGAGCTCGTCTGTGAGATGCAGAGGGAGGAGAGCCAGATGTGGATTTCGGTACGTGATGCATCAGCTCTCTGCCGCCGTCTGAGATAAGACGCTGATGATGCAGGAGTCACAGCGTTCTGCAGAGCATCCAGAGGTTAGCAGCCCTCGTCCACATGACTGATAGATTGCATCACTTTCTCCTCCAGCCATCAGTCAAGCGCTGTAAGAGCTCGACGACTGTCTAACCACCCTTGAGCCAGACCTCCAAACTCTAATCAGAAGTTTCTCAGCAGGAGATGAATGTCTGACAAACAAACAGTTGTTGCGTTGCATACCGAGCCTCTCCTCCAGACTATAAATACACCGCGGCCTCCCACGGTGGAGCCCAGATTGAGGCGGCGTGCTCCCTGGAGTAAGCTTGCACTTCATCCCGTCAGCCTGTCCCACATCCTGCACGCTGCATCACTTTGTTTTGATGAAGCGGACCGACGTCCCCCGAACGCATCACCTGTTGCACACGATGACACCTCAGATAAACTGTCAGGGCCTTCTCTGCAGCAGGCTGACCTATTGAAGCTGCCGCCATGTCAGATTTGGATGATCGAGGTGTGATTACCTGCGGCCACCCACTGTGGACCAGAGTGTGTGTGTGTGTGTGTGTGTGTGTGTGTGTGTGTGTGTGTGTGGAGGAATGCTGGGAGATAACCTTCAGTGTGTCAGCAGTGCGGGCCTCCTTCCTCTCTAGACAGATTGCGTTGCTAAGGGAACTGTTGCTAGGATGGCAGTCGCACCTCTCTCTCCGTCTTTATTCTCCCCTCTCTCCATCTTTCTCTCTCTCTCATCCCACGTGTCTATTCAGTGTAAACCTTTTGCGCCCAATAAAAGCCGAGCGGTGCCGAACACCTCCGGCTCGGACGAGAGAACTTGGCCTTTTAAGTTGCACCTCTCCTCGGCTCGGTTCCCCCCCGACTCAGATGACTCTGATCCGTCGCACCGCACCGACCCGGCAAAGATTACTGCAGGAAACGAGAGGCAGAACGTACCATTTCATGCATGTTCCACAAAACGGAGACCGGCGGGGGGGGAACAAAAAAACTGGGTTAACATACAGGATTGTTAGCTGAGAGGAAGATGTCAGATGAGACGGTTTGATGCTGAGTCAAACTTGGAGAGTAATCCTTCTCCTGTAGCTGCATCAGCATATGGAGGATTCCTCACAAACACAACTGAAGCAACAACAGTGTGACGACCACAGCTGCTGCTACTGTTACTCAAAGGCAGGAAATGAGATTCATGTGCATTTTCTCATTTTGCCGCCGCGGCTGGTGACTGCAGCGCGAACTCTTCTGTGGTTTAATGAGGATGAATCACGGAGGATTAACCTGCGAGCACCTGAATTCATTTATGAAATAACTGATCTAAGTTATCAGATGTTTGTTTTCAGAGTGAATCTGGATCACACGGCCTCATTTTCATCATGTGTCAGCTGCTTTTCAGGCCCCTCAAGCAAATCTGATCCTACAAATCTGTCTTTAGTTGGCCTGTTAAAAAAGACAACGATTAGTGCTGTAACAGGATTTTTTGGATTATTTTCAAGTTAAGTTGATAATCGTTCAGTCCAGTGCTGCCAAAAGCGAGGCTCGCAGGCCCGCTTCGGCCTGGCATGAGGTGTGTTTGGCCCGACTGCTGTGTCTGGAGACAAAATGTCAAATTAACAAAAGAAATTTGAATGTAAGTCGCTGATTAAGCTGTTTCTCTGTCAGTAAATAACATCCCCTGATTCCCTGAGATCCTGGGAGCATTTTGCATCCTCCCAACACTGTTCTTGGCCCGTAGCCCTGCAATCAATGCACAGGTTTGTGCACGAGTTAATCTTTTTGACCTGAACCACTAAAAGAAGAGATAAAGCAAGTGGTGTACGTGTTGCCTTCGACCCATTTGGACGTTCTGCCATTATTTATTTTCCAGTTTGGCCCTCCAAACAAAACAAGTTTCGGCCCGCCGGATTTAGTCTTTAAAATGTCCAAAATTAAACACTCGTCACAACTTCCACCGTCTTTAAACTGAGGTGTTGAGTTGGTGAACATGAGATTAGTCCCAAGAACACTTTCTGAAGGGGATTAACTGAGTAATTGTTTGATACGTGCGGTCAGATAATCAATGATGGTTTCCACGTGAAGATCAGAGTCAGCGAGAGAAAGAACGTCACATCACGTGTCAGGTGACAGACGGTAAAACTGGAGGAGTGACGCCTCTCGAGTCGCTTCTTTGGCTCCAGCACAATGCATGATGGTATATAACGCTCGGTTAGAGAACATTGGTTGTACCCTTCTCTGCTCGATGCATTGTGGGAAACTATGTAGAGAATATTACCTCTCACAGTGCATTCAGACACTGACTTTGGACCTCAGTCGTGTCTCGGTTTAGGTGTTGTTGACTACAACACTGTCCAATCGCTTCTTTTGTCCGAGCAACAGTTCAGAACCCAGAGCAGCAAATCCTCACTTTTAAGAAGCTGGAACCAACAAATGTTTGACATTTTTGTTAGAGGAACGACTGATTAGCTGATTGGCTGTTGCTTAATTGGCTAATTGCTGCAGCTGTAGTCACAATAAGTCATTCCTGTCACCTTCTGTTGTGTCCACGTGACTCTAACCAACACAACATTCCTGATCTGTCTGTTTTGTGACACAGGTGAAAGTTGTCAGGATGAAAGTTTAAATAAAGCTGTTTTAAAAAAAGTTAAATAAGTTAAATCCATCGAATAAAAAGAGGGCGTGAACAATGTGGGTGGATCCCTCAAACATGCACCATCAGTCAATCAATCAATTAACTGATCAGTCGATGAGTTCGGTAGACTGGACCATATGACACACACACACACACACACACACACACACCCTCCCCACCAGCCTGCACATTGCGGAGCCGCGCGCACAGACCTCCATCCACACCGACTCTCTGCTGCTCCCTCCGTCGCGCGCTCCCTCCCTGCCTCCACCCCCCCACCAACCCGGCGAGCCTCAGCCTTCCTCCCGCCTCATCATGAGCCATTAGCCGCTAACACCACCAGCCCGATGTCGCTTCTCCTCGACGGCGCAGCACTCCCACACCGCCGGCCGGAGCCTCCGCAGCAGCAGCGGCGGGGGTAACCGCGCTGCCGACCCGCGTCTCCGCGCAGGAGAGGCGGCTGAGCGGAGCGCAGAGGAAGGAGAGGGAGGCGCGCCTCGCTCGTCGTCTCCCTCCGCTTTTATTTTTTTTATTCTGGGTCGTCTCTATCTGGAGATGCTGTCGCCGGGCTGTCGGGGCCGCTGTCATACCGTTTGATAGAGATAGAGGCCGGCGAGAGGAGGAGGAGGAGGAGGAGGAGGGGGAGGCGGCAGCGGCGGTGGTGGTGGTGGGGTGGGGTCGGGGTTGCCCTGCCCTGCCCTGGCCGGACTAGCTCTCCTCCAGCAGCATGAACCTCCACTCGGGCAGGGCGTCCGTGGCCATGCTGCGGATGATGGGCTGTGCTAACGGGCGCTCTGCTCGGCATCTCCTCCACAGTGACTGCGTGGTGGACGAGAAGACGGTGGTGCTCCAGAAGAAGGAGAATGAGGGATTCGGCTTCGTCCTCAGAGGGGCCAAAGGTAGGAACCACACCTGACTTTATGTGCTTTTACTCATTTATCTCCATCTGCATCCCCACCATCAGCACCATCAGTCTGCTTGTGGCACTTCACCACCAACATCCACCCGTCTGCACACTTTACAACATGTACTGAAGTGCATTTCTGTGCAGATTGTCTCATCTGAGATCATCTTCCCTCCTCCTCCTCCAACAGAAACATGCACAGAACTTCTGCAATTAAAAATACATTGAACACAACTTTACTGTGAATTCCATTGAAGCCTCGTGCACACACACACACGCACACACACACACACACACACTGCAGGTCCGTGTGATGGCATGTGCAGCTCATTGTAAAAAAACAACTTGCAGCTCATTTTCTACGTGTGCGAGATGTTTCTGCAGCTTTCAGAGCTCAAACAAACATCTGGAACGTGACATCACTTGCTTATCGAGGAAAGACATTAAAGAAATCCTCTTTCCTCTCCACCACCACCATCATCCACCTCTCCACCACCACAGCAGAGTTGTTGTGATCCGAGCGGCTGATCCAGGCAGTTTGATATTGTACCAGGCCGTGAGATCGTCTCTAAAAATAGCCAGTTTGAGCTGCTGCGTCGGTTTCTATGACGATTCTCGCCATGTCATAATCCACGTTGCATTCCACAACTGTGCAATGCCGCTGGATTGGTCTACGCCATGGTTACTGTCGAGAGGTAAATTTAGTGTATTCGTGCGCCTGTGCTTTTTTTTTTAAGACATAGAGAGAAAGAGAGAGAGAGACCGAGGCGGGAGGTAGAGACGGAGAGAGGGACTGACATGGAGGGGAGAGAGAGAGGGAGGAAAAAGAGGGATTTGGCTTGAAAAACAAGAGGAATGTTCTCGTCATTCTGACACACTCTGCTATCACCCCGGGGAACTGACCCAGCTGAGCTTATCCCGCACGGGGGTGAACACACACACACACACACACACACACACACACACACACACACACACACTGCTGCTCGAGCTGTCACATAAGCTCACATCCTCTTTTGCTCCCTGCGTTTTTCCGTGCTCTCCATCCATCCCTCTCTCCCTCCCCGCATCAGACACCTAAAGAAACACAGTCATCACAATCATGTAAATACCCTCGTACGCACTCGTGGACTGTGTCTTCCAGTAGGAGGATGAGTTATAGGAAGTGTCACTTGTCACCACTGGTTTCTCCCAGCCGCAATATTTTTTTTAACCTCCCCGAGAGCGATGGAGAGGGAGGGAGAGAGGGAGGGAGGGAGGGAGGGAGGGAGCCATGTGTGGGGGGAGGACGGAGTGATACTACAGTGCAGGCCGGATGGTTGAGAAATTAAAGGGAGGCAACATTTGCACGTTTGCACTGAAACGTTGTGTTTGTGCCTTTCATCATCACCTCTCGGCTGCTCTCTCCTCAAACATTCATGCCGTACTTGATGAGTATCAGCTGAGCTGCAGCTCCAGCACTGAGCGCTGAGCTGTCAGGGTGGAGAGAGTTGGTCGGCATTGACATGTTTGTCTTCATTATGTAATCTTCCTTCAGATAAATCATCATTTTGCTGAATTTAGACCGGATTGTCGGCTGCTTTGTGTTGAGACTAAATGAAACGCAGATGCATTTGAGGAATTTGGCCAACAGTGACGTGATAATGTAGAAAAACTTCAGACCGTCTCACTTCAGTCCGGCTGCTGATCATCTGACTCGTGGAGAGGACGAGATGATCTCCAGCAGCAGATTATCTCAACGTTAGAGGATCTGTTGGTTCCCTGTGATGAAGGATGATTAATCTAATCTGACGTTAGTGTTGTTTCCTAAAACAAACTTCTGAAAATTGTGAACTGATAGCAGTCCTTATAAATGTTCCCTCGTGCTCTTTCCTTCCTCAGATATCCTGAAGAGACAAAATGCTAAAATATGAGCAGAGATTCTTAAATATCTTCAAAATCCTGTGAAGGCAAATGTTTCCTACTGACTCCACAGTCTTCCTTTGAACAAAGTTACGCTTCATTGTTTAAAGGAACGATCAGAGCGACCAGCTAACGTAGCTTAGCTCAACAACAGGAAGCAGTAGTGAACAATTAACCTCCATCGAATGTCAAATAATGACAAAGATAACCTGTAGAAGCTCTAAAGCGCTCACATGGACTCATAGTATCGTTTTTATCTTGTTAGCGAGTCACTAATAATTAAAAAAGTCACCTTTTGTTCAGCCGTGACCGCGAGCTAACCTGCTATCCTCTACATGACATGCTAATCGCGTCCAGCTGGTGGGAATAAATCCAACGTGTGAGCTGATGCTGCGTTCAGGAGCCAAAAACTAAAGTAAATCTGAGCGTTCAGTCATTTATTGTAGCAGCTGGTTGTCATCATCTCATCTGTGATTGAACCTCGGGTGGATTTAGAAAGTCACGCTATATGAAATTAGCTATTGTGTAGCGTTACGTTAACAAGTGACAACAAAACACCAACATCTTTTTCAGTGGAATATATTCAATAATATTAGATTTTATTTAGATTTAGTGCCGTGTTGGTTCATAAACAGGAGATACTGTAGCTGCCAGATAACGATTACAGTCTGCACAATATGACAAAAACCCTGAAAGCATTTCTACTCCATCTTGGTGGAAAGCCGGGTGATAGTTCGTAGTCCAAAAACATTTCTTGAGCAAAACAGAGCGTCAGCGTTCTCCTGAACAACTGAAGCAGCTGGAGACGTGTTTTAAGAAGTCCTGAGATCCCAAACTGATTTGAAAAGACGTCGTTTACAGCGTCAAACGACGTGTGCCGAACCTTTCATCACAGCAGCTACAGCGAAGATTTGAGTTTGCAAAAAACGTCTTTTTTAAATCAGTTTGAGATCTGGAGACTTTGATGACAGTCGAGCTGTGTGGAGCAGTTTTACGTCCCCAGCTTCTTCAGTGACTTTTCATTTTTGGGTGAAATGTTCCTTTAATTGCATCTAGCTGTAACTGAAAAGCAGCCATCAACAACGATTTGAATCTTTATATGTTTCACTGTCAAACCTCCTCCTCTGACGTTCTCTCGTCTTTTGTCTGCATTGTTCGTGTTTTGGTTGATTGTTCGTCTCTGTAATCGTCTCCGTCTTCTTCTTCCGTCCCTCCTCGCCGTGCAGCGGACACGCCCATCGAGGAGTTTACTCCCACACCGGCCTTCCCCGCCCTGCAGTACCTGGAGTCGGTGGACGAGGGGGGAGTGGCGTGGCAGGCGGGGCTCAGGACGGGGGACTTCCTGATCGAGGTAAGAGCTGCTTGGTTTTCAGATGGATCGTTGTGTGATATCTGCGTATGTGTTCAGAACCGGGTCCAGCGTGGTCGGGAACACGATGAGTCCTCAGACTGCTTCTTGTGCTTTTTAAACTGGTAAATGTTGTTGGCTCTGGTTTCTGGCTTCAGTCGTCGTTGTTGGACTCTGCTGCTGGTTGCGTTTTGGAAAGCGAGGATGCTGAGATTATTCTGCCTGCTCGGTCGTTCAGGATGTAGAAGTAAACGGCACAGAAGCTCAAACCTGCTGCCTCAGAGGATTCTAGTTTCTGAGTATTTGTGTTGCTCGTGTGCGTCGATGAGCAACGTGTGAGCCGTGCGAGCTTCTTCAGGCTGATGTGTTCAACTGGAAGTGAATTAAAGTTCGACTCAGGTGCATTTTAAACGGTTTTAGCAGTAAAGATTTTGTCTGATTGGTCACTAAATAAACTGATCCAATAAGATGTGGGTTTATTGGAGGTTCACCAGCTTTGCTCTCAGAGGAAGTTCTGCTGGGTGAAAGTGATCGTGACCGACAGACTTTCTCTAAGAACTGATGTGTTATTATCGTTGGTGATTTTCTTCTGTGGGATTTGTAGGTGATTTAGTAAAAGTTTCCACAGTGACACGTGTGTGATACAGTCTCCATGTTTCTGTAGTTGTTCCCGTCACCTGACGTCACCTCACGTAGAGCTGGAAAGAATGTCTTCCATCCATGCAGACAGGCGGATTAATCATGTTGTTGTTGGTGTTGATATTTTGTGTGGAACGGATTATCGTAGGTCTAAACCGACCCTCTCCACCAGTCCGAGTCCGGTTCTGACTGAGGTGTTAACACGATGCATTTATCAGTCTGATTGTGCAGCTGCAGCTGTTGTCATGAGTCCTGAGTGAGTCTGGAGGCCGTGTGGTTCTCCTGAGGTCGGCCAGCGCTCCGGTATATTTTAGCTCTCGCTGTTCATTGAGCAGCCAATGACAGTGAAAAGATTTACCTGCAGGGTTCGAGTCTGTCTGTAATGTGTGTCGAAAGGCTTCGGTGTAATCCAGCTGAGATACAGATGCTGATGAACTGAACAGAAGAGTTTATATTTAACTGTTTGACTTCACACCATCCGACAGAGAAGCTGTGTGATGACGAGTTATCAGCTCACCAGGCAGCTGCGTCTCTTCACTGTGTGTGACTGAGACCTCTGTTGTTTTAATACACCTGGTGAATTAGATTTGTGTTTGATTAAAGTACGCTCAGTGTTATTACATTAAAAAGAAGAATCCTGTTAATTCATTTGTCCACAGTGTGATGATGGGAGCAGTTTTCTCTCCACGTGAAGGAATCAGTCCGGTTGTTTCCACTTTGATTTAGTCTTTATTATAAGTTGGGTAAATTAAAGCGGGTCTCTCCTGCAGGGCCACAGTTTGTCGGTCTCGCCGGGTCATTCTGAGATCTTCTCGCTCATCAACAAATCTAGTTGTTGCAACATAACGAACGCGACTGATTGTTGCGGCTGCAGATCTACAACGTGGGGACGATAGATGGAGTGTCTGTGGCGCTCTGGGGATGTTGGCCCGGTAACACCCGCCCACAGAACTGTGTGTCACGGTGCGTCAGACTGGACCTCTCCCTCCATTCATCTCTGTGAGGAGCAGGGGGACACGGTCCGGAGTTGAACCTCCATCTTTCACTTCACGCAGAGTGTAACTGTGGTGATTACGGCTGGTCGGGCACAAGATAAGGGACAAAATGAAGTCCACTGAGAAGCCAGCAGAGGCTGAATCCCAGCTGCTGATCTGGCCAATGATAAGCCGGCGCTGCTCACTGAGAGGCCGTCGGTGTCTAACCTACTGACCCGCTGGGTCAGCTCCAGACCCGGTTGGACATTATCTTTCCTCAACTAGCATGCCGCTGCTAGCTACGTTAGCTTTCGATCGGGTTCTTCTTCTTCTCCTCACCAGTGCTGGCTGATGATTGGCTGATCAGTAACTGGCCTCAGTTTTGTCCCTCATCCTGCACTGTAGCTGTTTGACAAAATATCGATACAGAAACATATTGTATCGCTTCCTCTGCAATACGTCTGCGATACACTTTTGACAAATATTATATATATTATATATTATATTTGATGGCAGAATCACTGCATCATGAAACCATCGATACCTGATCGACTTCCGATTAAAGAAATATTGTTTACCTGTGTTCTTTTATTACTAATGAATGAAAAGCAGCAGAGAAGGAGGGAAGCTGTCCTGCAGCAGTGACAGAGTCAAATGTTCAGTATCTCACTTTGTATCTTAATCTTTGTGGAAGCTGTTGTTGTTCCACAGTCAGTCACAACCTCAGGAACTGAAATGTACACAGATTATTTTCACTGTCTGTTAGTCGAGTAGTTGTTTGGTCCAGATAAACTCAGAATATAAAGAGAAATGTTACACAAACATATTTGTGTTGTGGAGGAAAGAAACCAGGAAATATTCACATTTCTGAGACGTGGTCAGATTTTGATCTGTAGGATAATAACTCAAACAGATTAATCGATTCTAAAGATAGCTGTTGATTAATTTAACTTTTCAGTTTCAGTTTATCTTTCGTGGTCATGTTTGTTTTCAGATCTGTTCATTTTCTCTCTCTGATCTCTGGTATGTGTTCGACACTTGATATATTTTAGAATAAATCTAATCCTCCACTCTTACAGATGATTTCCTGCGTTTATCGAGGTTTTCTATGAAGCCGGCACAAACGAGAATTACAGTGTTGTGTAACATTTGATCTCTTGGGTTTATTTTCCAAATGCCTTCATATTAAATACTTTTTTATCCAAATAACTGAAAATCATCAGTAGTGCTGCTCAGCTTCTCTCTGAAATGCTTCACCATCTTCATCATCGCTCATGTTCCGGGTGAAATGTCGGGATTGTCGGGATTTCAGTCACTGTTGTTCCTCCTGCTTATTACAAATCATCGCAGCAGTCAGAGAGGAAAAAGCACATTGTCTATTTTGAGCTGCACTTTTTTCGCTCTTCTCATACGACTCATAACTACTGTGTGTGTGAGCGGCGCTGCGCTGGGGACGGGTTTATTTTGTGTTTCTGTTAAATGGAGCATCAAATGAGGAGAGCAAACTGTATCTGCCGCTCGCTCTCCCTCCCTCACTCCTCATCGCTCATTTGTTTTATCTCAGAGTTCTGTTGACCCCTTTAATCATCTCATCAGTCTTCTTCCGACTGAAGTCAAAACTGCAGCAGCATCAGAGAACGACCATGTTTACTAAATGCATCTCTGGGATTGAGGATGTTTGACGCTTCCACAGCTGCACAGCCTCGAGCTGCTGGAGCTGCTGGAGCTGCTGGAGCTGCTGGAGCTGCAGGAGCTGCCGGAGCTGCCGGAGCTCCTGGAGCTGCTGGAGCTGCTGGAGCTGCCGGAGCTGCAGGAGCTGCAGGAGCTGCAGGAGCTGCTGGAGCTGCTGGAGCTCCTGGAGCTCCTGGAGCTGCTGGAGCTGCCGGAGCTGCCGGAGCTGCCGGAGCTGCAGGAGCTGCAGGAGCTGCAGGAGCTGCCGGAGCTGCCGGAGCTGCCGGAGCTGCCGGAGCTGCCGGAGCTCCCGGAGCTGCCGGAGCTGCCGGAGCTGCAGGAGCTGCTGGAGCTGCAGGAGCTGCTGGAGCTGCTGGAGCTGCAGGAGCTCCCGGAGCTGCTGGAGCTGCTGGAGCTGCTGGAGCTGCTGGAGCTGCAGGAGCTGCTGGAGCTGCCGTCCACAGCTCGTGTTCTCTAATGAGCGTGAGCAGAATATCACGCTGATTACAATCACTGTGGTTCTGCAGTCGGAGCTCAGACTGCAGCTTAAGTCTAAATATTTGTTGAGACGTCCAACCAGGACTCGTACAGTCGCTCAGAGGATCGTGTCAGTGCGACCGTCCTCGAGGTGCAGCTCAGCGCCCCGACAATAAAACAGTCTAAGGTGAAGAGCCGGGAAGAGATTCATGGATATGATGGATTTTGAAGCGGTGCCAATGAGCTCGCTGCACAGCTGTCTCACCTGTCTCACCTGTCTCACCTGTCTCACCCGTCTCACCTGTCTCACCTGTCTCACCTGTCTCACCCGTCACCGGGCTCCTAATTGATTGTTCTGTCATCATTTAGAGTTGTGATGTGACGTGTTGCTGTCATGGCTGCCGTGTTAATGTGTTGGAGGAGTGTGAAGTTGAAGAGTTATCCAAAGACGGATCAAATAAAAGCACCAGCTGATGTTTCTGATTTCTGAACTGTTTGTGGAGAACTTGTTTCAGTTTGTATCTCACCCTCGATGACTGCGTGGTGGCTGGTTGTTATTAGAGCTGCACGCTATTGGAAAAAACTGACATTGCAATTTTTTTTTAACCCTGCGATATATATCGCGATATGAAAAAATACAGGAATTTTCACCAGATGACCTGAACAGCTCTCTGTTATGCTGCACTGCTGCTATCTTGTGGACTATTAACCTTCAATGATCGTACCTGTTTGTGTCACACTGAGCTGTGTGGTACCGACGTAAACGGTCAAACTAATGAGTTGTGTTACGTCTCGTTGTGGCAACAGATGAAAGTCACTGTCGACACAGAACACGTGTTTGGTCACATCATCCTTCTTGTAGCCGAAATAATTCCAGATAACTGACGTTGCTTTTCTTTTTGGCAGCAAGTCTTTGTTTTCTTTTTTCAAAGTTGTTACCAGAGTTCTAAATTAACTTTTCTGGTAACTTTCTAAAGTTACCAGCCAATTTCAGAATTTCCACTAGCCAAATTTTTTCCAGTGAAAATAATGAAACATGTAACTAGTAACGTTAACGTTAATTCACTCACTCGCACATCCGTGGGAAGTCGGTGAAAGGATGAAAGCCCTTTCTTCCGATGGCGTGGGCATTTCGAAAAAGTAGCTGCATCTTCTCCAGCTCCGATGTTTTTAATAAAGAAGGCTTCTCCCAGCAAGGCTCTCTTCAATACCACCTTTGGCAGATTTAATCCTCAGGCTGTCCTGATGACTCCGGGCACTCTCATGGTCCTTTACAGCCTCGACTTTAAAATGATTAGTTCCCACCACGAAATTGTTTAGTTTTTTTCTTTTGCGTACATGCGGCCGTCCTTACAAAACATGACGACATGTTCATGATCAAACACAAGCCATTCACGACCCATCAGCCATTTGGCATTGAACTTTCTTTTTTTCGTTTCGCACACATTGTTGTTGATATTCTCCATCTCATCCCCGGCCTCCTTCCTCTTCTCGCCCCAGACGTCTGTCCAACCAACCACCGCCGCACTCAGTTTAAGTTTAGGCTACTTTTTAATTTACTTCAGCTAGCTCCCTCCCTTCTTTTGATAGTTTCTGCTTCATTCATTCTTTCTTTTTCTTCTTCTTCTTCTTCTTCTTCATGTTTTCTGTTTCCATGGTTTCTCGCGCTGGTTGGTTGCACTGCCTGCGCGCAGCCAATGGGCGTCTTATACGTCATCACGTAGCATCACGACAGTGTTCATGGGAAATGTAGTCAGTCCTGCCCAGGGAGCGAGAACAGTAGAGCGGCTCAGACTGACATGATCGCCTCGAGCATCACCGGCCAAACTGGCTAGTAAGTTTTTATTAACACCCGGCAAAATGATTTCTAACCCGCAGTTGGCGGGTTGGCGGGTGTTAATTTAGAACCCTGGTTGTTACCAGCGACTCACTCCATGTGCGGGGGCGTGGTCTGCTTCAGCACACTGATTACAAACTAATGTGATTGGTGGATCGCTGTGCATGCAGAGTGTGGCTGCACAGTGTGTCAGGTACCCTTGAAATTAGACATCAGTCCATCACATTACATGTCTGGATAATGGATGCTCATATACAGACACAGTGTCGTCACTCTGACCTCCTCTTAAAGTCTCCTCTCCTTCAGATGCCTTTAATTAAGTAGAACATCCTCTCAGATGATGATGAAGCCTCAACTATCACACAATGTTTGTTTGTCGCAGTAAAGGAAGTGATGTGAGTTAGCAGTGTGCACCTGTACCTGGCTAACGTGTGTGTGTGTGTTTTAAACATCTGTGTTTGTGTCTGCATCGCTGCACATGTTTCCCTCCTACTGTACATTAGCAGAACATATCCATTTGCATGCATGATTTAGGGCCTGGCTGAGCATCAATCTTTCAGTGCCTCTTAAAGCTTGGCATCAGGATGCATGCACGCACTTTTCTGCACTCACACACGAGCACTCAAATCATTTGCCTAAATGTGTTTAAGTGGGTGCTTGTCGTAGTCCCCATCAATAACCGCCATGCTTCAGCGGCGCGGGCTTCATATCAACACAGCTCGTTGACTTTGAGTAAGTGAGACGAGTCAACGAGGGGAGGCTGCGGCGAGCGACCAAGGAGGAGGAGGACTCGTTATTGAGATCCTGATCACCTGTCTGTTGCACTCCAGAGGCTGAAAGTCAGAAATCAGAAGATCGGAGGTGATTCTGGTGATGCAGACTCGTTCCTCCGCTCTCAGTGTAGCTCGGCGTCCTCCTCGTCAGCTGCTGCAGCGCGGGGTCGCTCTCGTGGCCACAGGAGGCGGGCGGTCGTCATAATTACGTGGTGTCCTTTGGGATCGTCTCATCACTGCTGATTAAGCCGGAGGCCGAGTTCATCGCAGGACACTGTGGCTCATTTTCTCTTCCACGTTACCCCGACGTGTTTGTGCAAGCGGGCAAAGCCTCCATGTTGCTTTCAGTGTTCAGGAAATTAGAGATCAACAGTCACCGCTCACAAATCCGTCCTCAGTCTTGAGGTGCATCTGTGTTCTTTCTGTCTCTAATTAAATCTGACAATAAGTAAATGTGTTTGTCAAGAGCTGCTTATTTCTACTGATTCCTGATTGATTCATTTCAGCTACAATAGCAACTTTTCTGGGGTATAAAGAGAATAAGTACAAGGAAGCGTCCTGCGCGGTGCAATGTTAAAGAATATTAATGTTTGCATGAAGAATTAAATGAAATAGTTTCTGAGATTTGTTGTTAAAATCTGTCGATGGAGAAGTGATTTGAATCTTGGGGTGATTTTGGCTTCTAAAGCTGAATAACACTGTAGTTTTTTATTATTGTGGTACAAACGTTTCTGTCGGTGTGGAGATTTAATCACAAAGAGGAAAATCCACCAACATTTGACACTTTGGTGTTAGTTGCCGACTCCAACGTGCTTCCACAGAAAGAAAAGATCTGATGAGTTGATGTTGGCTTACTTTTTAAAACCTTCTGCATTCAGTCTGAGTCGATGATGAAGACGGAGCAGAAAACGAGAGAGGAACATTGTTGAAGAGTTGAAGAGTTGAAGTCTTTGTCAGTGTTGTGGATGTTTGTTGGTCTGCTGTGATTACATCTGATGAGGAGTGTGTGCAGCTGTTTCTCCGAGTGCAGACGACGAGAGCCATTTTTGTTTTCAGGAAGTTAAAGAAGAAAGTTAGAAAAAACTTTTGTGAATAGGAAAAAGAGAAATACTGAACTGAGGCTGCAGACAGATGTGAGTCAGTCGGCTCACAGCTGAGAGTGATTTCACAGTTTTTTCTCGTGTCGCTCTCGATAATATAAAAAGGCGACATGACCTCCAGAGAAAGGTTCGATCCATCACACCGCATGAGATCATATTTCCCCTGAATCTTTGTCTTTGTCTGTAAATGTGACAGAAACATTTTAGACTTCGACCACAATAATAAACCCGTGGAGTTCACGACGGGCCGCTGCTCTGATGGATCAGAACCTGACTGAGACCGGATCGTTGAGGAGCAACGCTGGTGTTGATGAAGCTGCTCATTCAATCAATTCAGTCCAAGTTCAAGTGGAAGATACAGAAAACTTCAAAAACTCCGTTGAGATCAGTTCTTTTTGGCAGCATAGATGAAAACACATTTAACTTGTGACACTGAATTTTATGATAAAACTTGAAACTGAAATGTTTTAACTGACACATGCACAACTTATATTCCACAGGTTGTTTCTATATGGTCTGAAAATACAACCAAACATCAAAATAAGAGTTTATGGTGTATATTTTTTATCACAAACCACAGATATGTTGAAACTTTGTGTTTCTTTAGGGTCAGTTTTCACTTTTATCTTATGACAGCGTTGTGTTTGTAGCCTGGAAGGTGAAGTTTGCCACAAAGTTAGATAAAAAGTGTTGTTTTAACTTAAATAAGTAAGACTTAGTTGCCACAAAACTTCTGGAAATCGTCCCAAAGAGTCCTTTAAAGCATCGGGTGGCGCCGACATGTTATATTGTGACTGAGCTGTCAGAAACCTGAACTCCTGCTTCAGAAGTCAATCAGCAGACGTGATGTGAATGCGAGTCAAACTGTGAGACTCGTGATGCCGTCAGCTGTCTGGTTTCAGTGCAGAGGACTCGCTCTCTGTCAGCCCACAGTCGGCTTCGTCCATCCGCCGCGTTGATGCCTCCGTCTGACTCCATCATTGACCATTCCGTGAACCCTGCAGAGGGACGTACGTACAATAACGGCTCTCCCAAAGGTAAAAATACGCTCCTATCCTTCCACGTCCTCCCGGCTCAGTGTTGATGTGTGAAGCTCATCCGTGAACCGAAGCGGCGACGATGAGCAGGAGGACATCGACGCACTCAGGAGGTCTGAGAGTCCACCGACGCCGTGAAGCCTGTGAAGAAGAGCGTGAGACACATTCATGTAGCATGTGTATTACTAACAGTACATGATGTGTATAAAAAGTTAACATCGTGTGTGTGTGTGTGTGTGTGTGTGTGTGTGTAGGTAGATTGAGTAAAGCACTCAGTTTCTTATATAACACACAACTTTGGCCAAGAGAAGGATGTGTGACCAGTGTAACATGCAAATGCATCTGCCTCCCTGTGCCCTCAGGTGTGTGTGTGTGTGTGTGTGTGTGTGTGTGTGTGTGTGTGTGTGTGTGTGTGTGTGTGTGTCCTGCTGTCAGATCTCTGCCTCTCTGCATCCCTCTGAGGGCTGCAACACAGCACACAACTGTCAGCTGTGCAGTGAACTAGCACAGGCAGTCCTCTGCTCACCATTTCTTTCTCCAAAAGCTCTTAAAGAAAAAGGAGGCGGGTGGAGGAGGGTTGGAGGCGGGTGGAGGAGGGGTTGTCTCTTACTGCCGTGCAGCAGGACTCACTGACTGTGTCTCTGAAAGAAAACCATCCTCGAGTCTCGTGTCCCAGCCGCCGCGTGCAGCTTTGACTCCTGGAATAAACGGATTGCGTGTTCATGTCGAGGCGGAGGAACATTACGAGCACATGATGTGAAACAGAAAGAGATTAACGACTTCGACGGTTTTTAATGATGTTATCGTCAAATGTTTGTTCAGAATAATATTCAAGTTTAAGAAGAGTATGAACTGACATGTTAATTGTCGAGCTGCGTTTAGTTGTCTGGTCAATAAAACGTCAGAAAATAATGAAGTTGTTGTCGTTTTGTCCGCAAAGATATTCAGGTTAGATACCAGAGAATATTCACATGAAAGAAGCTGGAATCAATCATCATTTTTCCTAAAAAAAAATTACTCAAATTGATGAACAACTAATCAAAATAGTTGACCATTAATTTCACAGCTTCTCAGTTAATCTCTGCAGTGCTGCTAAAATGCCATTAAACACGATGCAAAAACAAAACTTTTACACTTACAATAAATTGTATTTATGTTGTTTATTCTAAATTCTGATACCAAGATTTTATTTTGACTTTTATCTACAACTCTTTCTGTGTCCTCGTCCTCAGCTGAAGCTGTCGTCGAGCTGACTTTCATCCCCTAATGTCTAACTTCTGTATTTTAAAGATTTATTGTCGTACAGATCTAGCTAACAAACCTTCGCTGTGGCGCCTGAAGTGATCCGCGTGACGGTAAACGACATGACGTGCTGCACTCAGAAGTAATCTTCCTCGTAGTTTTAGCCAAAATATGCAAAATGCATCATTTCAAATGTCACCGTGTGTCTTGTTCCTCTGTGTGTCTGTCGTCCTGAAGGCAGAAAGCTTCAACATGCAGTTAAATATAGAAGAGAAAAGCTGCAGTCAGAGTTCGGGGAGGCGAGCAGGCTGTCGATCGTCTGCTTCACTTTGGGTCTGTTCCTGTCTGACCTCTTTTTCAGATGTGGATTCAGGTTACATCATCTGTTTCTGTGTGGACAGACTGATCTCACTTTAAATACCAGTTTAAAACAAAATCCTGCTACCTTTGTTTCTAACACCCGCCGTCCTCCTGATGGATTACAGGCTTTATTGCTCTTGACCCACTTCTGGTCGACTGGGTGGCCCGTCGGCTGGTGGC
This sequence comes from Sparus aurata, assembly GCF_900880675.1. Classification (NCBI taxonomy): domain Eukaryota; kingdom Metazoa; phylum Chordata; class Actinopteri; order Spariformes; family Sparidae; genus Sparus; species Sparus aurata. The sequence goes on along the minus strand of NC_044190.1, from coordinate 39,070,984 downwards.
AGCGCGGCTGACCGGAGGGTGAGGAGGCCAACTGTGGCCGCCTGTTGGCTTATTAAACAAAGATCTCGGTTCCCCTTCGGGATTTTCACCTTCACAGCTGACATTTTACTTCTGCTACATGAACACGTGTTTAAAAATGTGATCCAGTGATTTTGGGGCGGTCGACCTGAACGATCTGTTTAATATTTCAGTATAATTGATGTAAAATGACAACAGTCGCTTCTTGTAATTACATAATTGTTCATAGATGTTTTTCAAAATATAAGTTTTCACTTTTGTCAGTATGAACTGGCTCTACATGGTCAGATTCTCCACAGTTCAGTCGTTCAGCTCATTTATCTGAAACCAGAACAGCTGAAGAATAATTCAATCGGATTTTCTGGCGTATATAGAAAGACAAGGTGACTGATCACCTTCTTCAATGATTTCTGTTCCTTTAGTCTGTAAGAGTCGACAGGTTTCTCATCAGATAAATCACAGTGGTGGATATTGTCCATCGCTCACTGTCGGCCAAACCCAACAGAACTTCTGACAGGAGACACATCGTCTCTTCTTCCTGCCTGCTGTTGTTAAACATGTCAGTCTTTCTTTATGTTCCTGCAGACAACATCAACATGTCTCCACCTGTTTCTGTTCACCAGCGCTCCCAGTTTGTCGTGTCTTTGCTGCCGCGGTCTAACGAGCTGTTATTGGCTGTAAAACAAATCGATCACCCGCGACTGTCACCGATCATTTTACCTTTCCATCAGTGTGTCGGTTGTCTGGGAGCTGAGCTGTTTCAATGCCGTCAGACAAATTGTTTTATTTTCTAAATGAGCGGAAGAAAAATACGATAAACGATAATTACTGAATGAAAGTGAAAGTTTTAACAGCCAGCAGAGACGCGGCTGAAGCTGCAGGGAGACGATGGCGAGTCGCCATCCTGCAGTTATTTTAGTGTGAGTAACTTATTACTTTTAAGTGACAGTAACTAGTAATATGTAATACATTACAGTTTGGTTACACTGCTGTCTGAGAGAAGCAACATAAGAAGATGTCGTTCCCTCAGTGATCCGTGGAAAACTGCACATTTATTACAAACTGTGTCTGAAGGGAGACGACTGGTAATATTCTGTATTTCTGTTGTTGTATGTAAACTGCATGAACAGACGAGAACAAACAACGGAGTGCCGCGTGTGTTTATCAGAGATGTGATGTGTCGTCCTCCTCTGTGCCGCTCTGCTCCATTGTTGTCCAGAAGCTATCGGACCACATCAGTGAGCCGCACTGTTGCACTGTGACACACACACACACACACACACACACACACACACACACACACACACACACACACACACACACACGCCATCCTGCTGCCATGAAAGCTCCGAAAACACAAACTGCAAAAAAGTCCCGACAAATTCTCTATTTACTCCTGCGTCAGTGTTGTTTGCTCTGCAGCCTCCAGCTGTTTTTGGAAAGCAGCTGGATCTGAAATGAATTATTCAGCCTCTGGATCCGACTCTCCTCCAGCCGCTCTGAGCCAGTCCACCAAACACACACACACACACACACACACACACACACACACACACACACACACACACACACACACACACAGAGGACGTCCAGATGATGAGGTAATAGTGTTTAGAGGAGCGGAGTAACGTGACCTGTGATGACTTCATTAATTACGACCGTACGTCTGCTCAGACTCTCGTGACCGCGTCCACGTCTGACTCGAGGTCGTGCGGAGGTCATCCTGCAGACGCTGAATCATCTCGCTCATCATCGTATCCTCGTTTCCAGCCACTCAAAGTTCCCCCGTCACCCTGAGTCCTTGCAGAAGTTGGCCTGCAGCTATTACATTTCCTGTTTTCAGAGTTTCAGTGAAGACCCACCAGAGGAAGTGTCTCTGCAAACATAATATAATGCTGTGGGAGAGATGAAGTAGACTGAAAGCCACGCAGAGGAAAGATAATCGAGGAGAAAGTGTTGAGAGCGTCCCTCCAGCCCCGAGCGGCTCAGGCAGACGGCCTGCGTGTCCTTGTGTGTGTCGCTGTGCAGACATGTTGGTGTGTCGACGCTGCATTTGCATTTGTACATTTGTGTTTATTGCTTTGTGCGACCAGGTGTGTGAGTCTGACAGGTCACCTGCAGCGGCGTGTTCCCTCGCTGGACAGTTTGATGTCCGGTTTGCTTCTGCAGCGTTTGACCGGTTCCTTTCACATCGGCCTGCTGACCTCAGCTCACAGGGATCGCCTCCTTTTTCTACAAAACAAGACGATTATTTTCATGATTGATTATCTGCAGATTATTTACAGAATCAATTGATAAATCGTTCAGTTTCTCAGAGTCCAACGTGATGACGTCTTCTCATCTAGCAGACTAAAAACCAAATACTTGTAGCAATTATTGGATTACCAAACAATCAGTGATTCATTTTCTTGTGATTGATTCATCTGCTAATCGTTGCAGCTCTACTGTAAGCAAAGACATGATCACATGCTCATAACTGATCGATCCAGCCAGCTGACGTCTTCTCAGCCTCTGTGATTGGAGATTTTTCTGCAGGGTACCAGCGACAAGTTTTAAAGCTGCAGCATTCGGTATGTTTGAATGAACAGTGGATAAAACTGTGTAAAGTGAACAGTGTTGCTTGCGATGACAAACTCACAGCGATGATCTGTTCAGCTTCACCTCCATCAGCAGTGTTCATCAGAGAAGCTGCAGATTCTTTGAATTCTTTACCAGCTTTTCTGCAAATTCAACCAATCATCACACAGATGTGGTGTTTGTGAATTCTGCACCACTTTGCAGTTTTGTCCAGACTTTGTAAACGGTAACATCGCTCCGTCCTGCAGGAGCTGATCCGCCAGCTGCTCAGCACCAAACAACACACTCAGTTTGCTGCTCGCTGCGAAACTAAAGAAACAGATGATTTTCTCTGGAGTTGATGGAGAGCGAGCTGAGTGGAGGGTAAATATTGTACTTACATTCATCAAGTGGCCAGAATCAGCACTCCAGATGAATGCTAATGTCGCTGTGTGACTGCTGGATGTGTAAATTATAAGTGTTTGTTCACACGTTCGCCTCATCAGCAGGAATAAAACACGTCAGCGCCGGAAAAATCACATCGACATTAACAAAAATCTATAATTTACAATTTCTGAAATGTAAGAAAAATAAAATCCTGACATGACATGTGACACGTTAGCTCGATCAGGTTCATGTGTGTCGGATACTGAGGGTTGATTTAGGTTGTCTGGACCCCCGCGGAGGTTTCTCTGCATTCACCAGCTTCATCTGAGCTGCCGACCCAGTCCAGGTTAAAACGCTAAAGTTACAAATAAACTAGCCGATTGATGGAGAAGTAGACGAGCAGCGCTGATGTTCCTTCAAAGTAAATCACTGTTTTTATCAGAGTAGTCTGGTGGATTTGAAGAGATGCAACATATACAGCAGCGAGTCTGTGAACGGAGCGATCGAGTGATTTTGTGTCCTTGTTGATAAAATCCAGCCTGAGGACATTCAGCAGGTCATGACGTCTGTTTCCTTCCACCTGATCTGTTGATTGCTTCATTTGCAGTGAACAAAAATCGACGTTGCTCTGAGAAAAAGTCACTTCTAATATTCTGTGTGGAGGTGCTCGTGACAAAAACAACAAATATTGACGTGCGAATGAATCACACAGATTAAAACACCTCCAGCGTGTGAAGAATGAAGAAAGCTCTCCGTCGTCATCAGCTCCCCTTTACTCACTCTAACACTTTAACACTGATCAATACCTCTCTGTGGCCTCTCTCACACAGCCCTGCAGGAATCTGTTGTTCTGCTGGCAGCTGAGGAAGCAACACAGCCAAAATCTACATCTGTGTTAAAAGTGTGAGACGGCGTGCCAGGAGCCCGCCAGACGCCGACACTGAAATGTTACACGTCTTCCTCGCGCTGCAGCAGCTTCACGCCGCCGTTTAGTTTGGTTACGCTGGTGGAATGACGGCTTTTCTTTACGGCCGTGTTTCAGGATCTCAGTGTACGAGAAACTAGTGAAGGTCAGGAAGCTCTCACACACACAGCTGTGTGCACACAGACCCCACAAGTCGCCGCGCATACGCAGAGACACGCAGTGAAGTCACATGACGCTCCGTCTTAAAATAACACGGAGTGGAAGCGTCGTTTCCTATAAATAATTTATTTATAGGTACAGCGCACAAAGAGCAGCATGCCTGAGCCCACGGAGCTCAGGGAGCTGCTTCTTATTTTTAAAACAACCACATTGCAGCCCGCTGTGAAAATATGGCATGAGACTAAAACCTTTAAGATGGCTGCAGCAGCGGAGAGGAGGAGGAGGAGGAGGAGGAGGAGGAGGAGGAGGAGGAGGAGGAGGAGGAGGAGGAGGAGGAGGAGGAAATGGGGCTGAGATGTTGACGAAGCGCTCCATTGACAAAAGACGAGCTCCCTCTCAAATTAAGTCCCCCTTTTAATGATGAATGGTACGATCCCCCACCACCACCACCTCCACCAACACTGATAACATTCTCAGCACCACTCCCACCTCCAGCGGTATCACACGGCAACTGTCGCTTAGCAACCGGGAACATGTTGTGGCTCACTGTGTACACAGTGATAACGCAGCTTTTAAGAGTAAAGCAGAGACTCGGGAGACGGAGAGAATGAAGGACGGAGGACGTGAGGACGGAGAGGAGACGAGTCTGAAGTCTCTCAGTTGTCAATATGTTGACCTGATTGTTCTGACGCTGAGTTAATGAGTTTTGACGAGCTGCTCATGGTGCTATTTAGATAAAGAGCTTGTTGTTATTATTATTCTCATTATTATTATAGCGTTCTGCATCGTTTTGCTGTAAACATACACGTCTGTGCTGCAGCGCTGTCTGACTCCGGCTCAGGAGGAAAAAACCTCCTTAATCCCATCAACTCATTTGTTGATGAACATGACAACTGATGGATTTTTAACTGCTAATCAAATCAAACAGATGTGAGTCAAAGTTCAGAGTTCTGGAGTCAGGTCAGAGCCGGACCCAGGTGGGGAAGTGGACCTGCAGAAACTGTTCAAATCAGAGCCACTCATTTGTCTCGATGAGCTCACGTTTTCACTGAGGGTCACATCCTCCAAATGTTTTTTCTAGCTTGGGTTAAAAGAAAAAAAAGCATTTCATCTGAGGAGCTGCTGAAGATGCTGAAGTGTTTTGAACAAAGAGTCCTGACTGACTGCCAGCAGCTTTGAGATAACCACTTCTGAACTCAGGTCTCCAGAACAAAACTACAGAGAGTAACAGAATTAGTTTGTCCACAGAAAAGTGTCACTGTTACTCAGAATCACCTCAGAACACGACAGCGGTTTTCATCTGGACTTCTGCTGCGGTACAAAGAAGTTCTGGTGCTGTGAAGTCTGTAGGTCATTGTGTGTGTGTGTGTGTGTGTGTGTGTGTGTGTGTGTGTGTGTGTGTGTGAGCTCAGGGTGTGATGCAGACGTGGGTTCGTGCCTGTCGACTGTCTGGATGTGTGCCAGTAGGGCAGAGCGGTAGTTAACACCACCAACCATCCATTAGTGTCCTCCTCTGTGCTGCGTGAGAGGCTTATCTTCTTTCTGCGTGGCCATTGGCTGACGGCTCGGTCACGTGACTCCTCTGTGGCGACCTGATGTGAGCCGGCAGAAGATTCAACGGGAGAGGAAACCTCTCAGTCAGACTGGGTGGAGCTGATGTGCAGGTTTGAAGGAGGCCACCACTGAAGAAACTGCATCCAGAGTTTGTGTGTGTTTGTGTTTGTTTGTTTGTGTATGTGTGTGTGTGTGTGTGTGTGTGTGTGTGTGTGTGTGCGTGCTCTAACATGTGCTCTCCTCGTCCGTTTGATATTCAGCCACATGATTCATCAGAGTCAAGACTCCTCTAAGTAGAACTCTGAGTCATCAGAATCAAACCCTCGTCTCCGTCCCTGCTGCCTCCCTCCTCGTCCTGTTTCAGTCCTTCACTTTATTCTTCTTTATGTTTCCCCATGTGTCTCACACACACACACACACACACACACACACACACACACACTCTGCCTGTGTATTTCTGTATTTAATGAGCCTGCTTTGATGTACTCCGGCTTCCTACGAGGAGAAAACACACACACAGGACTCGGAGAGCTCTCACCCTCCCGTCCTCGATGCAGATCAGCTCCACGTTTCAGATGCTGATGAATGCTGCTGCTTTCATGTTTACAGCTACCTGTACGCGTGTGTGTGTGTGTGTGTGTGTGTGTGTGTGTGGTTGCATATAATTTCATCACTTCTTTTTTTTCTACTGCACAAACGGAGGAAGTATGTTATTTATATATATCTAATTTAATTTGTTGTTAAACGTCTTTTCTTTGCGAGTCAAAAGTCATCAGATGGTTCAAACTGAGCTCAGTTTGGTTGAAAACTGGAGAATTATGTCGAGACTGCATTTCATCCACAGACATTTTAGAAATACTGAGGTCCAACTGAACCATCCCCGGAAAATGTGACCAGAAACCATCAGAAGTCTGAATTCTTTCATCATCTTGATTTAATTTAAGCTTTTTTTGGTGGCGGTTTATATTTGGATCCATTTACTGCAGTGTATTGTTGTCGTGCGGTCGTTTCTGAGGTTGATAAAACTCCGTAAATTAGCGGTCTGCTAACTTGATCTCTCCAGAGGGAGTCTAACACAGTTTCACGGTGATTTAGACCATGGATTAAACTTACACTGGAATATCCCTTCAAAATAGACTCACTGTGTTTAAAGGTAAGATTCATGAATTAAATGTGTAACTTCCTCCTAGTGGAGCTGTGTGACCTCTCTACATCTGTGTTCTGCTGACTCATGAGAAAGAGTGACAGCGTTAGTCATTTGTTCACATGCCAAAAACAACCTGTGTTCACGATTATTGGTTTGCTGGGAGGACTCGTTGGTGTTCTTCCACCACACTGATCTGGTTGGATTATGGAGTGAGATCAGGAGCCTCCATCTGCTGCAGCTTCTCCTCCACATGCTTCTGTATCCGGCCTGTGGTGGAGGATGGATGGAGGAGATGTTCAGCGCTCACGTCCTCCATGTTTCTGACCTTCACCTCGTTGTCCCATTTCTCTCACCTGAACCATTTTCTCTCTCTCTGTTCATTTGCATCGCTGACATTTGCTTTTGTGCACATTCAGCTGTTCGAGCCGGTCTGACATTCATCTTTCTTTTGATGCTTTTGCTTTACTAAATTTTCCACTTTTAAACTACCAGAAGGTTGTTTTTCACAGCAGACTAATCCTCTGCCAACGCCTTTTTAATATTTAAGCCAAAATTAAACCCTAACCCCAAAAATGTGGGACGATTTGTAAATCATAAATAAAACAGAATGTGATAATTTGTTAATCCCTTTTGATATAAACTCAATGAAAAACAGCACAAAAACAATATATTTAATGTTTGACCTCACTGAATTCATTGATTTTTTTGAAGCAGCAGCGTTTTTTAAAACATATTCAGACAGGAGAAACAAAAGACGCTCTAAAAACACCTGTGTGGAACATGTCGTAGTATTTTGACTGAGTTTACAACAGACGTGTCGTGATTTTCCACGTCCACGATTCAGTTTAATTGTCAATTAATTGGAAAAGATGCCACTAATGCCAACGTTAGACTCGTCTGGACAAGGAAGATGAACAGATCGTTGGTTTTATTTCCTGATTCTGGTCATTTAGAATTAAAATATATTCTATGTATGAATTTATTCTACAACATCAGCTTGTCATTATCCTGGTGGTTTTTAGCAGGTTAGGTTCAATAGATAACGCACTTATAGATAGATAGAAATTCAGTTTGTTTCAATGTTCAGTTTCTCAAATCTGTCCCGAGTAAACCCTCTTCCCAAGCAAACCAATAAAGGATCTTTGACAGTATTATCTGCTCAGTTCAGTTCAGTTATTTCTCCACGAGTGAACCCTCCTCTCAGAGAAATCAATAAAGGATCTCTGAAGCATCAGTCAGTGGACTGTGGGGCAGCTGCAGGCTAATGCTAAGCTAGTCTTTTCCTCTTTGAAGTGTTGGATGATGCCTTTGATTCAAATGATTACATTTAAAAGCTCATTTTGATCTTTTTTCCAATTTAGAATTGAAATCATGACATCATGAGTGTGACAGGACGTCTTTGATCGGCTCAGACAAGTTTTTAAGATCAGAGTTTTACATAAATGAAGATTTTAACGCCCTCTGAGAACAATTAACTTGTCGCCGTTGTTGTTGTTGTTGTCATCCAGCGTTCTCTCCTGCAGTACAGAAGCAGCACAGCGGGTTCTGATCTGAATCACAGATTTGACGGTCTTTTATTTACTTGTACTTTTATTCCCTCCTCTGTTCCAGCAGATCGTCAACCCGACAGCAACAACACAATGTATACATGATGTATTCAGAGAGGTACTGCAGGTGTAAACAAAGATTTATGTTAAATACTCGCGTCTGTATTTATATCAGCTCAGTGTGTGCTCGTTAACCCCTCCCTGCTCCTACGGGCTGGATTAGCGGCGCCTGTGCGGGTCAGATTATAATTGATTAATCAGATTAGCGACTGTCATCGAGCGAGGAATATTTGCCTGAGACGAGATTGAGCGATCAGATAGATTCTGGGCTGCCTGTGTTCTGCTAAATGGGCCGGCTGATGCTTAATGTTGTGGAACTATTATAATGGTTATGATAATGATAATGGCTTTTGAATAGGCTCCTTCTGCCTGATCTGACAGACGGATGGCTTTTACATGCAAACTGTACCGGAGGCCGACTTTGTCTTCTGTGTTTTCCATCCTTAAGTGCATGTGTGTGTGTGTGTGTGTGTGCTATTGATTAAACTGTTAATGATCAGGCACAGAGCTGCTGCTTCAGTGCTGTTTGTCTCTCGTACTCGTTGGTTCAGCAGTGTTTCGGCTGTTTGTGGCCTTCAGGCTTCTTCTCTCTACGACTCGCTCGTTCTCTCGCTCACTCACTCAATAAATCACACTCATGTGTAACCCATGAGTGTCGGTGTTCGATTGGCCGCGTTCACACCGGTGTCAACGACCGCAGAAGTTAATCAATACCACTAATCGACTGCATGTAAGTGATAGCTGACCACTGATTTGCTCCCTGGCGGCCTCGTCTGACCCGTCGGTTACAGACGCACAGCAGAGCTGTTAACAGTTAAAGTGGTTGATGGGCTGTATTTATGAAGCGTGTTTCTACCTTAATGGACAAAGAACTTCACAATTGTCTCTCACTCACCCATTCTGACACACTTAAGCAGGGTACACACATAAGGATTTTATAAATCTTAAGAGATTTTTTATCTGTAGAGCTCCCCACACATGAAGATTAAAAAATCTGCTTTGATCATACTGTGTGTGGTGTGCTCCGATATTCTCAGCACAGGACACCACACACATAGAGATTATCTGTCTCACGGCCGATCTGGAATCTAGTCCTCTGAGCCAGAAATATCACGTGATCAAACGTGATCTACAGTAACCAATGGCAACAACCCCAGCGTCACCGGGCTCTTCATAAACAGAAAAGAGCATAGACTGTATATAAAAAAGAGTAAATAAACGTTTGAAAACATGAAAGACATGGAAGACATAGAAGAGGGAATGATGGTGGTCCTCCGACTATTGCTGTCCCATTAAAAACATTAAAATGGCGAATTCAAACACCCCCATAGGAAAAGTTAGATCTCACCGCTGTTATTTATGTCGCTTCCGTGTTCCTCAGTCAGCTGGTTGGCTACGTTGCGTTTCACGTCACATTTCACGGAGTAGTGACTCAGGAGTCGTCAGCTTTCCCCACACACAAAGATTTTTCGTCGTAAATATTGAGCAAGTTCAACATTTACGATTGTCGGCTGTGACCCGTTTCCGAGCAAATTATCGGGACAAATTGACTCTTAACACACCACAGACCACAGGATAATCGTATAGGATAATCTTATAAGACAGAAGATAATCTTCTGTGGTCAGGAAGGGGTCAAATCGGAACAAAACCAGCCCGATTATCGTTATGTGTGTACCCCCTTTACACACCTCTGGGTCGCTGTCCTACCCCCCAGGAGACACTCAGGGCCCGTGTCCACACAGTGTTTGTGCGCTGAGAGAAGAAACGCTACCATCTTGACAACCATCCCTGTGTGATCGACACCACCCTCTTTACGGTTTATTATCTGTTTGTTTTTTTTGACATTGGGACGTCAGAACGAGGAGGATGTGGGTGATGAAATGATATTGAACAGTGCCGATAAGGTGGAGGAAACTACTTTCACCTGTCGTTCTGTGCTAAGTTAGCAGCTCTGTACTAACTTGCTTGTGGTGATGCTAACTGAGCTTGGGTTCTAGCAGGACCTCACGGTGCTGCTGTAGAGGGGTTCTGTGGGCCGGTTGGACCTGCAGCTGGCAGTTCTCCAAAGCTGTTGAGCTCGGAAGAAAGAGAGAGAACAAACAACACTTTTGGCAAAGTCAAAATGAGTCGCTTCGATTTGGTTTTCCACCATGGACCTGATCCGGGCAGGGCCGAGCTGAACATGCCCCGCCTCCAAGTGACGGGCCATGGCGACGTCTCGTGACTGAGGCCAAACACGTGTTGGTTGCAAGTCGATACTGAGCTCCTGTCTGTGCAGGAAACCTGAGAGAAAGAGGCCTTTGCGAGTTCACCTCCAGCCTGTTCACGTGTTCACCTTCAGCCTGTCCGTGTGTTCACCTTTAGCCTGTTCGCATGTTCACCTTCAGCCTGTTCACGTGTTCACCTTTAGCCTGTTCGCGTGTTCACCTTCAGCCTGTCTGCGTGTTCACCTTTAGCCTGTTCACGTGTTCACCTTCAGCCTGTCTGCGTGTTCACCTTCAGCCTGTTCGCGTGTTCACCTTAAGCCTGTTCGAGTTTAGTTACTGCTGCTGAAAACAGAACGTTTCCTGTGATGCTGCTTCATAATAAAAGCTTTGAAATGACTAAATAGCGTGGGGCTTTTATTGTGAAGAAGCTGAAGGAAATGAAACAAGTTTGGAGCGAGTAGAGCTTTGACTCCACAGTTTTTAGTTTTGTTTTCGAGGGTCCTGATCAGGAGTCGCTCAAAGCTCGGTCCAGTCTTTGGTCACCCTGGTGTGAAGGCTCGGGGACTTCTGGGGGACTGAGTTCGGTTCAGAGTCCATTTTGAAATCCAGAGAGAACAAATTAATCCGTAAATCCCGACAGAAATAATCTTTAGTTGCAGCCTGAGTGAGCGAGTTTTATAGTTCGGTTCAGTTTTCTAAATGTTAACTGTGAATTCAAAATCCAATTTTTATACTTAAAAATAAAATAGGTCAAAATATTTCATTTTGAATGTGGGAAAATAAATTGGATGGAATGGATTCAGTTTCATATTCTGACAGCTGTGAAGTGAGTAAAGAGTCAGTGGAGAGAATCATTCCACAAACTTTCAGATGTGAACTCGACCCCTTAAGATAAACGTGTTCCCAGTTTCTTGTCAGCGTGTCAGACTCATCTCTCATCCTCGCAAAGGCCTCGCCAGAACCGGTCTTACACCAAATCCAAGCTGGCTTTCCACTCTGAAGTTGGCAGAAGAAAATATTCATGAGTGTGTCTGTGTGTGTGTGTGTGTGTGTGTGTGTGTGTGTGTCCTTCACGCGTTGTTACATAATAGGGTGGACAGATAGAGCGCATTACATAAGGCCACCCCTATATGTGGACCAGTGTACTCGTGTGTGTTCTGGATGGTATCAGAGAACCTCGGTGTGTGATGGAGCCCAATGGAGGGAACACGAGGTCACAGTGAAACAGCTGTTGGGGCATTTCTCTCTAATTATCAAAATGTCCGCCCTCGTGACGGCCGGTCGGCGTCTGTTAGATTAAAACTACGAGAGAGAAAATAAAGTCTTTCTCTGCGTGACGCCGCCATCGCTCCATCGTCCTCCACATCTTCCTCCTCCTTCCTCCCCTCCTGCCATCCATCATCCGTCCCCGTCGCTCCGGGCCGGTCTCTCTTTTCATCCCTCCATCTGACCCCTCCTCCGCTGTTTGTCTGGAAGAAGAGAGGAGGGGCGGAGGAGATGAGAGCAGCGCTGCAGCAGGGTCCATATTAAATTAGACGAGCGGTAATGAGATTAAACCCTCCTCCATGTGGGCATGCACGTACGTGTTGAAAGAGGAAGTCTAAAATGTGTGTGTGTGTGTTTAAAATCTGATATGAACATGGGGGTGTGCAGCGTATTGGGTATCAGCTATATTCAGATGTTAATATACAAGCTGCCCGCTAGTGTCACACACACACACACACACACACACACACACACACACGTCACCTTGTATTATAACCGGATCTTTGCTGAATTATTTTTTCTTTTTTGAGCCACAAACCAACTCGCTCTGATTGTCTTTGAAGGCCGGCTGTGAGGCCAGCGTCCGCGGCTCCCTCTCCTGCTGCCAAACATGAATGCTGCAATTAAGAAGATTGGCAGCAGGACGGGAAGAAAGAGCTCACACCCAACCAACCAGCACCGTATTTGCATATCCATGGTCAGGTCGGAAATTGCATTTTCCAGGTTTTTTTCCTTGAAGTCTACTTAGTGCTGCGAGACATTCACCTGCAGCATGAATCAAAGGATGATTCAAAATGGTAAAGTCACACATTTTTACCACGAGGGACAAAAACCCTGCATCCTCTGCTCGCATCGTCCAGGACTGAAAACCCGAAGACTTTTCATTTACAGCCATAAATGAGAAAGAACAGCAGCCTTTTTTAAATTTTTTCTGCTTGAAACTCGACTTTTCGTCTGATTATTCAGCTAATGGGTGCAGCTGGTCTGAAAGATTCAATTTATCACCAATCAACAGACAGAAAACTCACTGTCCGTTTGTCCGCTGTAATGATGTAGTGAAACTCTGTTCCATGTCGTACCCTTCCTCCTCTTTCTGTTGGCTGTCAGACTTTTCCCTTTTAAAAGAATAAAACAAAACAAGAAATAACTTTTCGGAGGAAATGGTTGAAAACAGGAGCTTTTTTGGACGTCAGTTAAACTGTGACATCGGCTCATGAGACCTGTGCACAGGTGAGGATGGAGGAACTGTGTGACTTGACCTTCTGATAGTTTCTGTATTGTGGCTAACTTGTATGGGGATGAGATGCTTTAACCGTGCAGCTCGTCTCAACTTTTCTAACTGTCACTGGACCAAACGCATCAAAATCTGATAGTGACCGAGTCATTTCATGGAGGTTGTGACACTGACAGAAATGAATCCACCATTTCACAATCTCAGCTCCTCTGGGGGCTTTGAACAGATTTCACCAGCAGATATTGGGGTCAGTTTGAGACGGGAAGCTTGTGTGTTCACGTGGAAATAGAAGAGAAGTGAAATCTGTTGTGATGTTGATGGTGTAATTTGTCCAACCCAAAGGTTTAGAGGAGGATCAGAGGGAAGTCCATCAGACGGTTCTGTATGATACAACGTTGTTCATCCCTTCAGTCAGTATTAGCACACTGTGTGTAATTGGGACACTCTTCATCATATTGAAGCACACCGTCAGTCCCTCCCTCTTCCTGTGGTCAGTCGAGTTGTTGCTGCATCATTTGTCAGTCACTTTGATGAGCTGTCTGTCTGGAAATAGCATCAGGCCCAGCGTGAAGCCGCCGCAGGCTTCAAGTGAGAGTCAGCAACTGCTGCAAGTCTTTGAATGTCTTGTCTGCTGCTGGTTTTTTCATGCTGTTTACCACCGTGAAGGTTCTGGATCGTCGCTTTACATTTGGTTGTCAGAAATGGTTCTGTTTCCGTCATGTGTAAACAATTTGACATGTATAATCGACGTCATTCCTTTTAGTCCGATTGTGATTTTGAGAACATGAGATTCACTGTGGATGACAGTGAATCTCATGTTCTTAAAACGCAGGCTAAGAATATTTGTTCCAAACTTTCCAACAATGTGAGTCCAAATCCCACCATTAATGACCGTTCTGATGTGTGTTCATGGCAGGTAAACCAGGAGAATGTGGTGAAGGTGGGCCACAGACAGGTGGTCAACATGATCCGCCAGGGAGGCAACCGGCTCCTCATCAAGGTGGTGACGGTGAGCCGGAATCTGGACCCCGAGGACACGGCACGCAAAAAAGGTACAACACCCTCAAATTATATTGTTCACATTTCTACACATCCAGAACCAGAGTGAGATATCCTGTCCAGCCTGACGCTGTAATACAACATCATACATGGATTAGAAAATAATATAATATCGAGCAGCGGGGCACAGCTGGTGTGAGGAGCCTCCTGCTGCACGGCTCTGCTAACAGTTGTACCTCCTGTATTAAAATGCCAAAGACTGCAGTAGAGCAGAGTGCTGACTGATGACGTGTTATGTAATAACATCCCTCAGAGGCAGACAGAAACCTGACTTCCTCCATGTTCACAATGCAAACAAAAATAACAGCAGCAGAAGTTCACATGCTGGATGTCAGAAGTCAGCTGAGTCTCTGGGAGGAAATGAGGCAGAATAATTACAGCTTGTTAGATGTCAGATTATCAGAACTTCACTTAACACGTCAGAACCTCAAAGTTTCACTGTCTGTCAACACGAAGAGCTAAAGGACATTTACAAGATGTCAGAAAACGGTGAAAAATGTCCATCAGTGTTTCCTGAAGCTCAAAGATGTCGTCCTCAATTGTCTCATTTTGTCCACAAACCAAAAATATTCAGTTTACTGTCACAGAGGAGGAAACAAACCAGAACATAATCACTTCTAACAATCCGGGATTAGAGATTTTGACTTTCTTTCTTCTAAAAAAGTAACTCAAATGATTAATCAATAATGAAATAGTTGATTTGTTTATTAGTTGACAACTAAGCGATTAATCGCTGCAGCTGGAGGCCAAAGAGAAAGCACGTATGATGGGACATGTGTGGCCTGATGTGGTTGTTTTATAAATTATACTCTCCCACAATCAATTTTAAATGATTAATTATTTCCAAACAGAGCGACTCAAGTCATCTCGTGAAGTTTTATATTATATTCTTTCATAGTTTTGCCGTATATATCACAGAAAGCTGAAGTATCAAACTGTTTTTAGCCCTGATTCTAATCCAGGAGCACCATGTATGAGACTTAACACTGGAATAAAAGAAGCTAACACGTCTGTTTGGTCCGTCTGTGTCTCTCAGCTCCTCCTCCACCGAAGCGAGCCCCCACCACAGCCCTGTCCATGCGCTCCAAGTCCATGACCTCTGAACTGGAGGAACTCGGTAAGGTCTTCCTGGCGTTTGAGTCTCACTCACCACGTCTTCAGGAACTCTCCGTCTAACGACTCCTTTCTCTTTTGTTCCCCTTTCTCACTCTCATTGATTGTTTAATCTCTCTGTAGTGGATAAAGGTAAGCAGTTAACGCTGCATAACCTTCTGCCATCATTTCGCTCAACTGCAACCTCCATCGGCTCACAGCGGCTGAATGAGGCGTTTGTTCAGGCTGATGCAATTTAAGTTTCCATCATTTGATCATTTTGCTTTAATTTGACTCTTGAGAAAATATTTTCTTTGTTTTGTTTGTTTTTGCTTCTCCTCCCTCCTCATCTCCTGTCCTCTCTGCCATTATGCATGAAGGACTCTTGCTTCTAAAGACCCACGCATCCATGAGCTGTCGCTGTGGCTACAAGGCGCAAATGAGTCAAAAATATGACAGTAGTATGACAGCATCCTCTCTGTTTTTGTTGCTTTTTCTGTGTGTGTGGTGAGGAGCACATCAGAGGACCCTCTGTGTGTTGTGCTATCAGCTGTAGCGTCCTGATACTCTGTGACGGACGGGACAGTCAGCGTTTTCTGAGACACGCGAGCAGAAAGAGAAGCCACGTCGATGCTGAACAGGAAGGAGAGAGAGGTGGAAGGACAGGAGGTGTGAAGGCAGCATGGAGGGGAGGACGTATGTGATGGAGAAGGAGAAAGTAGTAAATCGAACACCAGGGCTTCCCCTCCGGACGCTGTCGAACACCCTGACACATCTGACGTCCTCTGTCGCTCTCGTTAAATCCACTGCGTGCTCGTCTATCAGGATGTTATTTATTATGTTGAAGTCGTATCCCTGAGAGTTCAGCCCCGCTTGATTTGGCAACGCTCGCGGTTACCGTGGTAACAGCAAGTGCAGTTTAATACTACAGCCAACACGCGCTCCTCGAGCAGCGACGGTCCAACAGAATCAAACCGGTCCGTCTGTTTACAGTGCAGCCAAACACTCACTCGCACAGTCAGGCGGTAATAATTACAGCTTTGATCTGACTTCAGTGGAAGTAGTTCAGCACACAGCAGCAGGACGCAGCAGAAAGAGGTGAAGGTGTGCAGCGTGTCACTGGCTCACCGCGGCTGCTCCATCACAGAGAAGATATCTGTCATGTAGAAGCAGTCAGAGCAGTCAGAGCGTTCCTGTGACTGCTTCACAATAAAAGCCACCGCATGTTTAAAACAGCTGACTGTTTTGAATGTGACGCAGCAGAGGATTAAATGCATGTGAATCTGTCGTGCTGTTGGCAGAGTGAAGCCCTGATCACACACTGCCGCTTCATGTTTTGGGTGTGTGACGCTCCTGTGGAGCGCGGCTGCGTGCACAACCGGCCGTTATATACAATTCATTATCAAAGAGGTGTGACTGCATGTCTTGCACTCAATAGTTATACTTGTAAAAGCACAAGACAAACATGTCGCACAGCAGAAGAGAGGATGGCAAGCAGGGTGCCAGTAAACACTGGATATCTGGATGGTTTTCAGTGAACCATCGCGGTGTGATCGGTCTGCAATCTGAATGTAGGGCAGCAATGCTGAACTCCACCGCTGCTAACAATAAGAAAGTACACACAGACAGATTTTTATTAACATCTTTATGAAGCGTTAATGAACTGGATCTTATACGTTTCCATTCTGTAGCCGTGGTAACGGTCTGAAAATGTGAAATAATCTTGTAGCTGTTAAAATCTCACTGAGTCGACTCGTTACGAGGGAAGCGGGCCAGAAATACTCAGGAGGAGTGACACCGAATTAGTTGCAGTCGGTGTCAGACACGTTTGGTATTTTATCAGATTGCTTGTTTTAAGCTGTCAGCATTATAAATGTACTTATACTGAGATAATTACTGAATGTAATCTGGATACACTGAGTGACACCAGGTGTTAAATCATTTGTCAAAAAGTGAAGCAAATAACTGGTAATTGGTTTGTTTAATTGTAATCTGAATACATTTGTGTTCAGGCCTCGAGCAATTAATCGATCAGTTGTCAGCTACTTGATAAATTGCTGTTATTGATTTTTTTTTTTTTTGAGGGAAATTCTTGTTGAATGTGAATATGTTCTGGTTTCTTTCCTCCTCTCTGACAGTAAACTGAAAATCTTCATGTTGTGGACAAAACAAGACATTTAAGGACGAAACACTTCTCGACATTTTCTGTCCCAAACAGCTGATTAATTAGCCGAAAAAATAATTGAAGAATTAGTTTGGAAACAACCGTCAGCTGCAGTGTTAATTGTTTTTTGGGACTTTTGTTGCGGCGACAACCAATTAAAAGATGTTATCCCGAGCTGAGAGAACTTATTGTTCATTTCGAGCTGAATTTTGTGACAATATAGATAAAATGATTAATAAAAACATCATTAGTTTTAGCCTGATTGGTGTGCACATTGTTCTGAATAGCAGCTTGTGATTCAGAGTATACGCTTCTGGATCAATCAGTCATAAGTGCAGCTCTGCGCCGTGTGTCGGAGGTGTGCAGCGAGCGAGCAGGAGATGAAAGGTGAATGAATAAATAAATGACAGCGGAGGGAGTCCACTTAGATTGCAGAAAATTGCTGACAGAAAGATTCCTGCGGTCAGCATGTTCTTTATAGAGCTGCTTATTTGACACATTTGCGTTTCATTCTTTACTTTACTGCATTTATAGTAGTGATAGTACGGCTCTGTAGCGCGTGTGCATTATGGGATGCACTAAACGTTTGCATCTGCTGCAGGAGGACACATAGATTAAAAAAGTGCACGAGTAGATCTGTGTTGATCTTGGGAGGAGGACTGAGTCTGTGTTTGTGCTTTAAAGACTCAGAAATCTTTTTGTGTCGCCCCTTTAAGCAACTCTAAGGAAAAAGAAAGGTGGTAAGTTCCTGTAGGCATGTTTCACTCTGATCCAATGATTGATATCTGTCACGTATCTTCCCCTCCCACTAACACTGTTGTACATGTTGACAGTTTGTTTTAATATCTCTACAAGGATTTGATTTTGATATTTGACTTCCAGTGCAACTGAATGGTGTTGCCCGTAGTTTTTGCATGATTTGTAGATTTTTTTACTGCAGATGTTTTGAACATCGTGTTCTGAATGTTGTTGGTGCATGGTTTAATGTCGTAGTGATGTAGAATAGAAAGATGTCTGAACTCCTCTGTCCCTTGTTCACAACCACAGATTATTTCTTCTTTCTTTTGACTCAATATCGCACCGTGTGGATGCTGAGTAGTCACGTTTGATTAAAGCTGTAGTTCGCCTCAGAGTGCTTCCTAAACCCTTCGTGCAGGAGCAGGAGCGACCTCACATATTTACTCCTCCTGGAGCTTCAGATGCAGAGGAACATAGCAGCAGACCTTTAATGAGGAATGACAGAATGTTTTACTCGTGCGTCTTTCTGTCTGTGAGTGTTTGTGCATATGTAAAGAAAAAATGTGAAATGACAACAAAACAGTCGCTGTATGTCAATGTTTGTTCACTTTACCTGAACTGTAAAGGTTTGTCATGTCTCTTCTTCATGTGTGCCTCTTTTTTTTTCCTCCTCTGTTGCAGGCTTGTGTGTGTGTGTAACTGTGTTTACGTATGTGTGTTTGTGTTTGTGTGTATGTGTGTTTGTCTGTGTGTGTTTGTGTGAGGAGGGGGAGGTTTATTCCAGGAAATGTTTCACTCACAGATAGGTTTCCAGGGCAACCGTGTTGCATGTTGTCTGATTAGCCGTAGCTGCAATCCAACCGGGAGAGCGATCGGAGAGAGAGAGGAAATGTGCACTTTTTCTGTTCTGTGTGTGTTTTTGTGTTTTAGCTCTAACCGTAGTGAAGGTCATTGATGTTCCTTTCCTCCCCCTTTCCTCCCCTCCCCACCTCTCCCCTTTCCCCCACTCCTCTCCTCTGTGTGTAGATGCGCAGAAGAAGAGGATTGTTTTCCAAGTCACTCTAAGTAATCACTCCCCCTAATGCATGGAAGCTTTCTACATCCAAGACCGAGCTAGGGGACGCAGGGAGGTGATAGAGCAAGGAGGCTAGATCAGGGCTAGCATGTAGCTTCTGTTAGCATAAACCCTTTAGGTGGACTCTTATCTGATGGCATCATCACACACCAGAGGGAAGTTCAGTTCTGCCAAATTTGCCGTTGACACCTTTCCCACGTAGCAGGCTCATGAAAGAAAATCAGACTGAGAAAGATAACGGCAAACTTGACAGACTTCACATTCATTGCTCATTTTACATTCAATGAGGCAACGACCCTGAGAGTTGGATGATGCTGCTGAGTCGGCTGTTTGGAAAGAGCTTGCACGGCTTGCGAGGCTGGACGCACCCCGATGCATTTCATCAAAGTCCTCCTGTGCCCCCCTCCACAAAATTTTCTTTCAGTGTTTTTTGTTTCAGTTTCATCCGCAACCCAGTGTGGACACACAGGAAAGGGTCACTGTGAATGATTAGCTTGCGTTTGGCCCATAAAAAACCCCTCGAAGGCTTTGCAAATTATGTCATGCCCTCGTCGTTTCTGTTGCTCATCACCGCTTGTTTTATTTTTGCAGACAAAGTTGAAGAGATGACACACGCGCAGAAGACCTCACCTGTCGATATGAAGATTGCTACAATCAAACCACGCCCATCCAGTCGCTGTTTGGTGACGCAAGCTGACATGAATGTAAGTAAAGAAAACTGAACTGAACATTTGATTATTTGTTACACAGAATGTAAAGTACACTGTGGCGTTACTTTGGGATTCTGAAGCTGTTGAGCTCTTGTTTGGGGTTTTAGTGGATTATATTATGTAAGATATGGCTTGAATTTAAGTCTAAACATTCAAAATATAAAATACATCCTGCACAGAGTGTGAACAAACAACAGTAATACCACTTTGTTGTCAAGAGGTAATATTCTGATCCCCAGGTAGTTTCAGTTAGAAGATGTATGCCACATTTTAAAATCTCTCTTAACTGAATAAATAAACAAAATAAACTTAAAAATGCAAGAACAGAAATATTCTTTCCCAACAGCAAAGTACAACCACACTAACTAATTAACTCCTTAATTACTCTAAAACGAGCTCAATCGCCTCGTTATCTCATCGTTAAACACACTTCATACAAACTGAATAAAACTTAACAAAACAGTCTTGGTTTGTTTTCTCACCCGCTGCTCATGTCCGCCGTGTCTTCTCGTCCCCGGAGTCATAGTCCTTGTCAGAGCCTCTGTAAATCACCTCTGTACTGTACTCCCTGTCTTCAAACTGACTGTGGCTGGTGTGTTCAGTCCCAGTCTGCTGTCCACTTCTTTTACTTGGACGCAGTAGAGCCTAGTTGCCCAAAATGACTTGCTCTGTGATCCAGGCAGACTTCCATCAGCTAATAGGGTCGCTAGCTCCCCAGCTACATCCAAAAATAGCTAGCAAAGATTAGCAGTTAGGGTAGTTACTGTTGTTTTGGAGCTCAAATTCTGGCCATATTTTATAAATCAAAACTTTTAAATGTCTTTTGACTAGAATGTTTTTGGTTGTTTGCTTCCTCCACAGATTGAACTTCCTCAATACAATTCTTTGAATTTAATACAGACAAAAAACAGTTTATTTTATAGTGTCTTTTTTAATGATAGATATCTGAAACCAAATGCTATTAGGGAGCCGATGATGTGTGTTTTTGGGTGTGTCATTAACAACTTTCTGGTTTGCAGTCCTTGTATCATGACCGCCAGGGAGTTGCAGTGGTGCCACCCACTGTGCCAGGGGCTTTCCTGGGGATACCTGAGAAGGGGACGATGAAAAAGCAAAAGTCCATAGGTATGTTGTGTATACAGTGTGTGTGTGTGTGTGTGTGTTGGAGGGCATGGTGTGTGTCAGCTTGAGTTGTGAACTCCAGCACCTGGTGCTTTTAGCTTGTCGTAATATTTTATTAATGCTCGGAGGACTTGCTCTGTGTGCTCAATATTAAAGCTAATTATAGATAAATTAGAATGATCCAGTCAGCAAAGTGTGCTTTCAGGCGATAATATTGGAGGTCATTGAGCAAATGCTGAGACCTCATTCTCACTGCTGAACTAGAGGGACGTCATGCAGGCTAATATTACTCAAAGCTTTTTTGATTTGCAGTGCCATCATTATTATGACAGAAATTTAATGTCTTTTTATTTTGCTTGAACTGCCATGAAAGCACTTTGAGCTTGTTTTCGTTTGATGACACTCTGGGGAAAGGTGTCACTTGGGAAATGCTGATATCTGTGAAGTATATGATGTCACTCATTGACCTGAGCAAGGTGCTTCCTCCCCCAACTTTAACATTTAAAGAATTGTGTAACTGTATATAGGAAAGGAAGGAAACAAGCATCTTCTGAAAGATGGATGAACAGCCTAGTCACGTCTATATACTGAGGAGGCTGCTCTAAACCTGAATTTATCATTGTTTCAAAACATGTGTACATTTGTGAATGTCTTTAAATTGAGATAACTTGACATGACACCTTTTTAATTTATACAACTCCATGGCTACTATTTGGAACACATCTCAATTCATCATTTGACCTTTAATCTAAATGTTTATTCTTGTCCTTGTTTCTTTTTTCAACACAACAGTTGGAGGGTAATTGGTCAAATTAACTCACCAGGAAATTCCCACTTGGTGCTGTAACATCTTATAGTTGGCCACTTTTCTTTCTGGCCTCCACCGATTTCAGGAACCCCCTGCCTGGATAAATAAAGGTTAAGAAACAGCTCACATCAGTGAATGAGACGTTTCCTGTTGAAAGAGGAGGCCATGCTGGAAATAAAAAATAGGGATGTCTCCCTCAGGTCCTCACATAATTTTTCTTTCTGCTCCACTTCTCCCAGATGCATCGCAGGATGAGAAACAGGGATATCTCACACCTCCCCTACTCAAGTTCGCCCGCAGCCTCTCTATGCCTGACACCTCAGAGGACATTCCTCCTCCCCCAGCCATTTCACCGCCATCGCCACCTGCCTACAACTCAGCTGCTGGACCTACACCCAAGAGCTACGGCACCACACGACCCAGCTTCACCCAGAACTCACCCAATGCGGTGACAACCATTAGCCGAACCACAGACGCCAGTACGTTAAGGCGTGGCTACTTCCGCCAGAGCTCAGAGCATTTTGAAAGCACACGCACTCGAGGGCGCACACCAGTGCCAGAGAACCCTTACTCCGAGGTGGGCAATAAGACACTGTATGTGCCAGCGAAACCGGCGCGTAGGAAGGGAATGCTAGTAAAGCAGTCCAATGTTGAGGACAGTCCTGAGAAAACATGTCGCGTGCCAGCAAGCCCCTCAGGCCCGGTTTCCATGCCTACCACACCTGTAGAACGAACGTGCTCCTCCATCCCCATCCCCACTATCATCGTTAAGGAGCCCTCCACCAGCAGCAGTGGCAAGAGCAGCCAGGGTAGCAGTATGGAGATCGAGCCCACCACCCCTGAACACCCACCCCTCACGCCCACTGTAGGTGGAAGCGGAGGTTTGCGTCCTGAAGATCCTATGTCTCTAGGCAACCCGTTTGCAGCAGCTATTGCCGGGGCAGTACGGGACCGGGAGAAGAGGTTAGAGGCAAAAAAGCACTCAATTGCCTTCCAGTCAATAGACATGGGGGATGATGAATTTAGTAGTCCCACCCCAACCCCTCGCCTTCGCCAGTCAAAATCCATCGATGAAGGCATGTTCAGTAGCGACGAGCGGC
Source organism: Sparus aurata (assembly GCF_900880675.1). Taxonomy (NCBI): domain Eukaryota; kingdom Metazoa; phylum Chordata; class Actinopteri; order Spariformes; family Sparidae; genus Sparus; species Sparus aurata. The sequence goes on along the minus strand of NC_044190.1, from coordinate 39,048,055 downwards.
TTAGAAGGATACTGGCGCCTTCAGCGGCACAGCTCGGGCCCCCTGTTGGGGGCGGCAGTGGCAACATGACTGATTTCAACACTCCTGAGCCTACAGTGGTGCGGGAGCCTCTTAACACCAGAACAGGCCAGTGTCCCAACCTGGACAGTCCTGTAAGTCTCCCATCCACTCCTCCTAAGAGCCACTACAGGGCCAATGGGACCTACCTCCATCCTGTCACCGGCAAGCCCTTGGACCCTAACTCTCCACTCGCTCTGGCCCTGGCAGCTCGTGACCGGGCAATGAAGGAGCAACAGAACCATCCTCAGAATCAGCCACAAAATCCTCCTCAGGTTCAGCAATCTGCCAAGCATGAAGCCCAGTCCCTCCCAATTCAGCCAAGCCACAAACCAGACCTCAACCAACCGCTGTTTATTGACACCAAACTACGCTCTGGGATCGAGACAAGTTTCGCTGCAATCTCCACTGCAACCATGGGGCGGCCCGGCCGAGGTGGCCTGAGGAGACAGTTGACAGAGCAGAAATATGAGTCTGACGGGGCACGAGAAGAACGGCAGCATCAGGCAGTTGAGGAGAGGAAAAGTGCGCCAGCGGATGTGGCAGACACGTCACAGCCAAAGTCAGCCGGGCTGTTGATGGTCCACACCACAGACGCCAGCAACAAGGTTAACAACCAGGAGGAGGGGCAGGACAGCAACAGGCCATCAGAACTGAAGGACCCCAACCAACCTGATCCTCTCAAAGCTTCAACTCTGTCCGTCAACCCCCAGCCGCCCTCGTTGCGGAGGAGGAGCATTCCCTTAGGCGAGTCCTTGGATGAACCGGTCAAGCTGCCCTTTCGCATCCCCCCTCCCCCTCTGGCCTCAGTTGACATCGACGAGGACTTTGACTTCACAGAGCCCCTCCCACCACCACTGGAGTTTGCCAACAGTATTGACATTCCTGATGATCAGGCTAGTGCCATTGCAGAGATGCTTCACCAACAGAGACGGAATGGGGGACCTCCTCTACCCCCGTACCATGCTCACGCTCCGCCACCTGTCACTGATCAACTCAAACGGGTCACAAACAACATGCCACCATCATACCCTCCTCCTCCACCTGACCCGGAGTCCGGGGTAGGTGACTCGGGCATTGAAGAGGTAGACAGCCGCAGTAGCGGGGATCCTCAGCACATGGAGACCACCAGCACCGTTTCCAGTATCTCCACGCTGTCGTCAGAGGGAGGCTTCTGCGACAGCACTCTGGAGAGCCTCTATGCCACTGCAGACGGGCATGCCTTCCTGGTGGATCGGCCTCCTGTGCCACCCAAACCCAAGGGCAAGTCAGTCATCAACAGAACATCGCTTTATCATGATGCTCTCATTGAAGAGCCCCCGGAGTCCTATGGGTCACCACCTCAGGCCCCTCCCCCTCCCCCCTCATCCTCTGAACCTCCTAGGACTCCTACGCAAAGAACATCCAAACTGTGGGGCGATCAGCCCCCTGAGCTGCGCAGCCCTCCATCTACACCAGACTCCAAGAACACCGTCATCACCGAACTGAGCTCCATTCTGCAGCAAATGAACCGTGACAGGCCAGCCAAGCCAGGAGAAAGCCTCGACTCCCCCACCGGGACCAGGGGAGCCTTCGGAGCAAGGTAGGTCATCATGACTCAGGGTTTACTAATTCTTGGTTCTCAGTTTTTGTTATTTTGATATTGTGTTCTCCATGCCTCATGCTTTCCATGACCTGAATAAGCTCTGTCTGCTTCACTTGAATATACTGCCTCATTATACATATACTTCATATATCATTTATTTGAATTGTTTGAAAGAGTGTTAGTACAGCATTGGTTCAGCCACAATACTGCAAAACATTTTCTCTCTTACTCCTTGATGCATCTCACCATGCAGATACTTTGGGTTTGATTTTCAAGGTTTTGTGGTATAAATGACAAAAGAAACTGTCAACAGATTTGTGTGGACAGTTGGGTCTTTTTTCTGGTAGCTTATTGGGTCTTGTTGGCTTTAGGTTTTGTACTCTCTCGGTCTTAGAACTAAGCTGGTGGTTTTGAGTTGTGTGAAGCTGCAGGGGTTTGTTTGTATGTCATGTGAAGGTTTATCTGAAATTCAAGAAATGCCATAAACCTGTGATATTCATTTAGTAAATTATGGTCCCATTTAGAGTAAAACAGACAATAAAGCACGGTATACTTTAGCGTGTGGGTCATCAACGCTGCTTTGCAATCCTTAGGGGTTCTTCATAGAAGCTGCAGGGTGGCCAACCGATTGCTGTTGGATAATATTTCAAAAGTTTATATTCTTTCAAAACAAAAAGTTAAGTTTACACTGAATTAGCGAGGCTGTCTATGATTGATGTTAGCAAGCTTACCTAGCGTTTCAATAAATAACAGCACATATCTGTAACAGCACATTGTTTTCTAGCAGGAAGATTTTGCTTGTTGCACACGGATGCTATAAGACACCAAAGGGCATGCGTAAGAAATTATGTTTTTTGAGATTATGTGGCTAACTACATATTATTGAAAGATTCTAGCCACTTAGCTTCACATCATTGTTTAATATGCAATATGATTTTATACAGTATACATTGTCAAGGGTCCACGCTCTGTATGTTGAAGACTCCTGCTTCAGGGCAAGTTAACCTCATGATTGACACGTCCTCTAGTTCTCAGTCAGATCCAATCAGGATATGCTCTCCAGCTCCACCGTCTCATCCTAATATGGTCACCTCTGAATTTATACTTGAGGCTTCAAACCGGTAGTCTATGTTGGAGGGTTTACTCTTGATTGAAGCATGGTAGCAGTTTGTCAGGTCTTGTAACTGTGTTATTGGGTCATGATCCACTGATGACCTGCTGTAAGTTCTTAACCTGAAGATCCGATGAAAAACACTGTGGGGAGCTGAATCCTCAGTTTGTAAAGTAGCACATGTGCAGACATCATTTATCATTCAGCTCATCTTCTCACTTTTTTATCCGTTTGACATTTATTCACACTGTTTTCTGTCACATTCCTCAGCCGAATGTTTACTTGGATGAAAGCACAACGCACCGTCTGAGATTGAGAGCAGTCCCTTTAGGCGATAGATACGAACATGAACGCTGTTCACTTGTTGATCGGTGCTGTGTGGTAGATCAGTAGAACGAGATTGATTCCTTGCTTTGCCATGTTTGAGACTGTCCGGAGCACGCAGGAGTCAAATTTGTAGTAACTGGGACAACGTTTTGGTGGACCCTGCACCTGAACCAGCTCATCTCGTGGTTTTTTAAACTCACATCTCCCTCTGTATGAGAGGGAAATAAAAAGCACAATAAATAATTCACTGCTCACATGCATTTTGTATGAATGGTCCCATCGCTCATCAGAGAGGTGTAGAGAGCAGAGGGAGAGCGTTGATTCCTTTGGGTTCCTGCTGTTACATCAACACTGTGACGTTGAGATGTGGTGATTACAAACAGTGAGACGGCCGGCAGCTGCTCAGGTCCGGCCTCGCGTACCCTCCTTCATGCTTCACGTCGCATGCTATCATGTTATCCTCATTTTCCTCCTCTGCAGTTCATAGTCGTGTCTGTTGACCTTTACTCCTTGTACTCATTTCACTTTCAGCTCACGCCTCTCCATCTTCATCTCCATTCTCTTCAGTCTCCTGTAGTTCCTTCATCTCCTCTTTCTTCATGTCCTCTGTGTCTCACATCTTCACAGGTACGTTCCATCGGCTGCCACCACGTCACACCACAACCTCTGTCCACGCTTGTGTGTTTGAAATGCTGTGAATCCCTGCCATGCGTTCATCAATAACTGAACTGTCATTATCTCCCTTCCCCCCATACTGACGGGAAGTCGGGTGAAGTTTCATCGTCCACAAAACATTTCTGGTGCAAGACCAACAACTGAAATAGTTGAAAAGTGTTTAAAACAACTCGAGCCTGAACAATACTCGATTTCTGGGGCTGATACAGATGTTAATACGTTAACAATATATCAACATATTGGCAGATATTTTTTGCAGTGCTCCTTCAAATGTGGTCATCGGACACTTGTGACACAGTTGTCACAGCAAGAATCTTTTTCTGCATTATAATATCTAAAAGAGAGTTTTCATTTCAGCCCATGTAGGGAGACATTTACATTATACCGATAAGACAGTTCTGTCACAGGCTAATATCAGCCAGTCTAAATATCAGTCGAGCCGTTTAAAAACATAAAATGTCTCTGTCTAGTGTAATCCAACTCTCCAGAAGCCCTCAGATCCCACACTGATTTTAAAGACATTATTTACACCATTTTTAAAGCCGGAATCCTCACTGTAGATGCTAAGCTAAACGTGCTAGCGTGTAACCCGTTTGAAGTGATTGCAAGAGCATGACAGCATGTCGAGGGTGTAAATAATGTCTGTTCAGATCAGTGTGGGATCTCAGGGCTTCTGGAGACTTAGATTACGCTGGACGAGCTGTATGGAGCCATTTCATGTTTGTTTCCTTTGTTTTATATCTCCACCAAGGAGGTTATGTTGGTTGGTTGGTTGGTTGGTTTGTCAGCAGGATTACACAAAAACTACTAAATGTATTCCCATGTAGCTTGGATTGAGGATAGGTCACCAAATCAGGTGTATACAGGTGGTCTGTATCTATGAGTGAGAACAGAAGAGGACTGTTGGGTCTGACGGGAGGTGTCATGTATTCTAGTCAACGTCAACAACTTCAGTTGTTTAGCAGAATGCTGCAAAACTGTTTTTCTGTGAAGCTCCAGAAATGTTGTGTGGACTACGACACTTCACCTGACTTTGATCAGCATGGAGGAAGAGAGGGTGACTGAGTTTACGTTTTTGGGTGAACTGTTCCTTAACTGTTCCTTGGGTGACTCTTCATACTCGTTATAAATGCTTCTCCTGTCGAGTAGATTTGGTTTAGATCACTTCGCAGCAAGAAGATGGATTTAGGTAAAGAAAATTGTGACGTGTTGCAGCAGCTTCAGTATTCAAGATAACCTGATATATGACCCCAAATACATTTTAATGCCACCATGTGTTAAGTCAGACATTTTGGCAAAGAACTGAAGTGAAATAAAGGAACAGATTAAACACAGTGCTTAATGAATGAGCTCAGTTAATGACTTCATCACCACAGCATCATGGTGACTGAAGCATCACGTCTTTGCCTGTAAAACAAAAAGTCGTCTGGTTGTTTCCTTCTGCTGTTCGTGGTTTTATGACATCGAGGTATCAGGTGCATGAAGCTGGCAGCTTCTCAAAGTAAACTGTTTATTCCCCCCAAGCCATGCACTCACTCACTCCTGTGCCGGGAGGATTGTTTGGCTCACAGAATTTCTGGAAATCAGACATTATGTACTTTGTGTTTCAATTTTAGAGTCATGTGAGTCATGTCAGATTTATTGAACATTTGAGCTGCAAATTGGGAAAACTGTTTTACGTCAGCTTTCCTGATGAAAATTACAGGAAATATGTGTTGGATTATTTTCAATGTTCCAGTTTTTCCCTCTTGGGCTTTTGAATAGCGTAAGAACGGGAGTTGAATTCACAAAGCAGTCAAACAAAAAGCAAACACTGCTCGTACAGAATCGGACATTTTAAACTCACGGTCACGCGTGTGCTCTGTATGAAAATGTGTCAATTCCTTCAAAAAAGAAAAACATTGATTTACATGAGGAATTTATAAAAAATAAGGGGGAAACACTTTAAATTAAAACACTTTACATGTGCAACTTGTATTTGGCCCAGCTTGGATCAGAGCTGCACCCACAGACTTCAGTTCCAATTCGTTGCAGTTTGTGGTCTGAGCTGCTGCTTTTGTGAGGTGTAGGAATCTCAAACTTGGTTTAATATTTCAATATTTCTGCCCACATTAAAGACAAAACTCATCACAGTTGTCCCCAGCTGCTGAATATACAATCATACACAGCTGAGACTCGTCCAAAGCAAATGTAATTTACAGCTCTGTGGTTGCTGTTTACTGTATTTTGAATCATGTGCTTAAAGAAACAGGTCTCCTGGCTTCACTGTGTGTGTGTAGTTTAAGTAGTGTTGACTGGTCTGATGAGCTCAGTTCACTTCAGTAACTGGTTCATAACAGGATCAAACAACCAGATGTCGTCCTGCCCTGATGTAACTGCAGCGTTCGCCGCTCGTTCCTAAAGCGACACCGAACGTCCCGCTGAAGTCTCTCAGTCTCTTGTAATCTGGCCTGTTCGATTGTCGCTCTGAGGAGTTTGTGTGTGTTCCTCTTGTCGGATGAAGTTTAAGCCCTACTCACTCGTGTGCCGCCGGGGTCTGTGATTATCTGCCTCCGTGCTCAGAAGGGGGTTTTGAGTTGTAGCTGTGTGGAGAGGGTTGCCAGGCGCGGCGGCAGAAGATAAGGTTGTAGGCAGCGAGAGGGCACCTCGTCATGTGAGGAGGCCCGCGGAGGGTGAAGGTGGTCCTGCTTCTGAGGCCGTCAAACAGATGGCAACAGAGATGCACAGAAGATGGCCTAGATTCACACATGCTCCCTCTCCTCCTCTCTCCCTCCATCCTCTGCTCTCCTCCTCTCTCCCTCCATCTTCTCTCTCCCTCCATCCTCTGCTCTCCTCCTCTCTCCCTCTTTTCCTTCCTCAGTATGTTAGAATCAGCCTCATCACCAGCGCGAACATCAGATTTTTCTTAGTTGGACATTTGTATTTTTATATTTTTTTTCTCTGTTCTTCTTCTTCTTCTTTTTTTTTTTATCCCTGTCTCTTAGCCTCCCAGATTAAATGTGCGTTGGTTGTGCCTGTGGACGAAAGGGTTGCCTAGCAACCAGCTGATGAGAGCAGCCTTGAGGCCTGCAGTGATGTCAGTCTGAGTCGGGGGAGGGGTGTGTGTTCGTACATGTGTGTGAGAGTGTGTGAGTGTGTGTGTGTGTGTGTGTGTTTGAGATGGAGCGAGAGGATGGCGGCTCTAACCCTCAGCAGAGTTCAACATCATCTCACGCAGGTCACGTGCCGCGCTGCTTTAGTAGGCCACCGTTATGTAACCCAGCACAGCCGAGTCAGTCCGAATGAGTGAGTGTGTGTGTGTGTGTGTGTGTGTGTGTGTGTGTGTGCGCATTCAAGCTTCTATAAATAAAGGCAGCATGTGCATGCATGCCAATGAAACGACCCTGTATGCGTGAGCTGGTGTGTGCTAGAAAGAAGCAGGGAGTCATGCGATGTGTGGGCGTGTCGAAGGCGAGGTCTCCCACCGCTGATATCAATAGCTCTGCATCACTTTCCTTCAAACCCGCTCAGCTGATGGGAGGGCGAGCGCCGCTGCTGCCGAAGTGAAGGAGGCCGGCGAGCGACACGTGCTCACGTTACTTATGTGTTGTGCGATTGTGGTACATTTGCAGAAAGCTGCTGCTGGTTTGTTACTCGATCCTGAACAGTTTAAAGCTCCTCGGAGACTTTTACTGTGATGACCTTGAATTATTGGAGTTATTGATAAACGGTGGAGCTTAGCAATATATCGACACTATATCATGATCATGATTTCAGAATATTCTCTATATGCATCTCGATTTCGGATGTATCATGAAATAAGTCTTCTCGTGGTTTTAAAAGCGAGCTGAACTATCAGACTGTTCTACTTGTTTGAATACTTGTCTGCACCTGCTGCTTTTGTCATTCTATCCATGTTATTGATGATTATTGATCTGAAATCTCTTTCAGTTAAAGCTGCTGTAACTCTTCTGTCTCTCTGCATGTTCACAAACAGACAGGACCACCTTTTTATGTCGTTCTCTGTCCTGATTGGATAAAGTGGGCAGGGATAACAAAGTGTATTTTCTTTTCTAATGCACGAGCAGGAGGAGAGACGTGGGTTAGTGATAAAACACTCTATAACAGCGATTAATGTTGGAGTACAGAACTATGTCGTGTTTATGAAGCGCTCTTGAGGAGATTTTTACAATATTAAGATGGACAGGTTGGAAATGGATTTCTGAAAACTGTTAAAAATGTCCGTCTCTGGTGTCCTGTGAGTCCAACAGTCCAGATCCAAAACATATTCTGTTATATAAAACAAACAGCAGTGAATCTTCCAACAAATGACCACATCAGGTCTAAAATTAACACACAGGAATTTATTTAAATAATGAATTTTACACGAAATCTTGCCGAAACAATGAAACATGAGTTATCCTTTTTGTCCAGTGCTCAACCCAGATTGCTGCCCAGATCTGGCCCACACCAGACTTGTTCATCCGGCCCACATGCAGCACGGAGTGATGGCGCTCCAGTTTGCTCCTGTTTGCCAGAACCGAGCCACAAGCAGGCCGAGAGCGGGCCAGATAAACCAGAACTGGCCCAGATCTGGGCCGCACTTCATTTCTATTTCAGTGGTCTGGATCCGGCCAGTTCTGGTTTATTCGGTTCACTCTTGGCCGACACCTGAGACCAAGTCTGCTCAGATCTGGCAAACAGAAGTGAGTGGCCCGGGTGCCATCACTCCCCGCGGTGTGTGGGCCGCATCAACGCGTCTTATACAATTTTGATTAAACCTCCTCAGCCTGCAGTTAGAAATTCTTACAAGCAACATTTTAATGTTTCATCTGTGAGCGACTCGAGGGAACACTGAGGCGAGGCTGCGTCACGTGGAATACCTCCGAAACTTCTCAACGTGTCGCCATGAAACGTTGGAGCGACTTTGATCCAGAAGAAGACGTCTGCTGACTTTAGTGACGCCCTGATTTTTCATGTGCAGCCGACAAAAGATCAAAGTTAATAATTTTCTAAAGCTGCAGCGATTAGTTGATTAATCAAATGGAAAAGTTAGAGTAAATAAATGAATTTTGGGGTTTTGGAGGCTTCATTCTGGGAAATTTGACAATTTCTGGACTAAACAATTAATCAATTGAACAAGAAATGAGTCGTTAGCAGCAGCCCAACAGGTTTCCATTTAAGTACCTCCACATCGAACACATATAATGATACACAATTAGGTTCAGACTCTTTTGTCTCCAGCAGGATGATGACATTTCCAATAATTTGTTTAATGAGCGAATGCTGCAAAACTAACAACACTTCATCAGCTGTGTTTGATGCTAATTAGTGAATATTAGCATGCAAACAAACTACACTCAAGCGGTGACCCTGGTTAGAGAAAGGAAGTGCCTGACCTCAGCATGTTAGCGTGCCGTCTTTCTGTTTGTGATGAACAGAAATGATAAAAACTTTGTGCACATTAAAGGAGCAACTGGTCACTGAGTGAATGACGGCTGTTGTTATTCCTGCCACGACTTTCTGTGTGTCGCTGCTTTTTAAAGTGACGTCTGAGCGATTAAAGATTGTGTTTGCAATCGATGTTAAATATTTAAGTACAAATCATCCGGACGGCTGAGAGAAACTCACTGCGTGGCTCGTCCTCTTTTTGTCATACGTGACTCCTGGTGGCTGCAAGAAACGGTAATAAGGTCAGAGAAGCTAAACGAGGCACTGTGCTAATTAGTCTAATAGGCAATTACACACTTTTCACATCAATTTGAGTCCTGTAACAAAATGTGTTTAATAGAGGATGAAATACCAGAATACTAATTAGACGAGTGCTTGACAGATCTCAGGTTAAGTATTTTTAAGCGGCTGTGCTGTTGTTTGGAATCCGAGTCGAGCGTTTGCTGTCAGGTTTGATGAAGATGAAAATTAAAATGTGACGAAGGAGCACGAGACCAGAAGTGAAGACAGAAGGCCGGCTGATGAACGTCTCTTTGTTTTCTTTCATCTCATTGTTTGTGTGTCATGTCGTCCATCACGCGTCTCCATCTCATCCATCAACACGACTTCCTGTGGAGAAGCTGGTGTTGAACAGTGAACACTGTAAGTTTTTTCGGGCTTGTTGAAGGCAGCACTTTAACAATGGCCCACTTCCATGTTGGCAGAGCCGACCCGCTTCAGTCCCCTTCACTTCCCCTCGGGCTGTTCCATATGTTACAAGGAGGAAAGAGCCAGATCGAGGCTGCGTGTGACCTCACGAGTGCTGTTCTGCCCTCGTCTGTATCAGCTCCATTTTTGAGTTGACAATTACATTTATTAAAACAAAATCCTCGGGGGAAGTCGAAGGAAGCTGTGATCATTCTGCATGGATTGGTGTGTGTGTGTGTGTGTGTGTGTGGTGTGTGTGTGTGTGTGTGTATCTTTGTGTGACACTGCATCATCACATCCCTCCATCTTGAGAGCAGCAGGTAACATGAGTGTGACTCTCTGTAACTCTCTGATGTGTCTCCTGTGTTTTTGCTTGCAGTGGTGGACTTTGTTTTTTAATGCAGAACTTCTTCTTGTCTTAAAGGAACAGTTCACCTAAAAAAAATGTTTTAAAAATCCTCCTCCTGATGATGTAAAGTCAGGTGAAGTGTCGTAGTCCACAGAACAGTTCACAACATTTCTGCAGCTGGAGACTTGATTTAAAACATGAAAATCATCAGATGGATCCATGAAGCTCGTCTGTTGTGATCCAGGTTTCTAGAAACCTCAAGATCCCAAATAGATTCGAACAGACGTTATTAACACCGTCAACATGCCGGCGAGCAGCTACAGAGACGATTTTGACTTTAATAAGAGGATGTAAACAGCTTCTAGATTAACTTTTTTCAAACAAGTTTCCAGCTGCTTCAGCTGTTAATGTACGGAAGCCTTGACTTGAGAATTGATGGGAAAAAAAATTGTAAAAAAGTTGAACTACAAAACTTCACCTGACTTTCCATCAGCGTGGAGGAAGGACATGATGACTGCATTTACATTTTTGGTTGTATTTGTGTATCAACACACTTCATTAGTTTTTATAAATCAGCTGTTCTATAAATGTCAACAAATCAAAAAAAGAAAATAAGCATTTAATGTGTTTAACTGATCATCACCTTTAATCTTTGTCCTAAAACAGGTTCCTGTATAAAGTTTAAGTTGTAGAGTTATTCCTGTTTTTTTTATAATTTCATTGATAAATATTAAAGTAAAAAAAAAGAAAGGAATGAGTTTAGAGGAATAGAAGTGAGGAGTTCAGGGTGACAGCTGACAGAATAGTAAATATGAACACTAACAGTGAGGTTACTGTAACGAAACCGTCTGGATGGAGATTAGAACCAAACGGCTCTGACCTGATTTAACATCAACATGTTTCATCAGCTGCTGCAGATTCAGCTGAAATGTTTGGCTGCGCTGCCTCCTGCTGTTCACTGAGCAGCATTACATCAACAGATCCTTCAGCGACGAGGCTAATGAACGATAAGAGACTTTTAAATCTTAACTCCAGTCTTTCATTTTGCTCTTTGTTACACATGAACTTAACTTCACTGTTGTCTGTTTTTAGAATCACTTCCTGCCTCTCAGGTGTGTGTTGGTTTCAGATCGGGGCGAAGAGTTAAAGAGATCACATGTTTTAACATCGTCTGTTTGCTTTTCTTAATCTCTCATTAGATTTCAATATTGACATTTTAATATTTCCTACAGCTCCTCCCCGACCTCGTGCCCGAGAGACCAAAGTGATGCAGATTCAGTTGTTGACTCTCGAGAAGTGATGAATTAAAACCAACATTTATATTCCAGATATAAATTCAGTGAATAAAGACAGCTGCCAGAATAAATGTTGGCAATTTTTTTTTTTTTTTTTTGCAAAACCTCTGATATGTTGCACCTACATGTTTATTAGATTCAATTTTCAATTTTATCTGCACCGTAATTGGTCCGTTAAGTTTGAGGCCCACTAACCACTTGGTTCGGGTTCGGAAACATCTTATTTTGACACAAACACTGCTGGAAATGTCCTGACTTCCTGTGAACAACTGACCAGACAAACAGCCCAACATGTCCCAAAGTCTTGTCAAAAACGCGCTGATTTGTTGCCACAAAAAAAACAGAAAAATGCTTTCACGGTCGAGTTAGAAAGATCCGGTGGTGTCACACTTACAAATGTTGAAACACAGTCTGTAACTTTGGGTTAATGGCTTGTCAGCCTCGTGACCTGTAGCTCCGCCTCCATCCTCAGCTCCTCCACTTCTTTATGATCTTTGGTTGAACTTTATTTTGATAAATATATCGACCGCTGATCACTGTGTGTGTGTTTGCTGTGACTGACCTGTCGCCTCCTCTGTCCCCCGCAGGCCTCCCACTGAAGACTCAGGAATGCGTAACAACGCTGCCGGCGCTGCTGCCCTCACCTCCACCCCTCCCAGCAGCCTTCCATCCCAGACGCATCCCTGCAGCCCGCCTGACTCCGCCTCCTCCCTCACCCCCTGCTCCTCACTGCCGCCCTCCGTGTCGCCCACCCTTACCGACGTCTTCGGTCTGCCCACCCCGCCCATGGGCAGCGGCGGCGGGTACAGCCTGAGCTCCTCCTGCGGCGGCAGCGGGAGTTCGCGCTCTCCATCGCCGCTCACGCTGATGCAGGCGGTGGCGGCCTCGGGCAAGCCCTTCGCCTCCAAACCCATGGAGCTGTGGAGCAAGCACGACGTGGCGGACTGGCTGGAAAGCCTCAACCTGGGGGAGCACAGGGACGCTTTCCTGGACAATGAGATCGAGGGCGCCCACCTGCCCTCGCTGCAAAAAGAGGACCTGATAGACCTGGGCGTGACGAGGGTGGGCCACCGCATGAACATCGAGAGGGCCCTCAAGCTGCTGCAGGACAGATAAGCCCCGAGGAGACGGGGAGGAGACGCGTGGAGTCCGGCCGAGGAGAGGGAGGTGTTACCGATCACTTTTACCAATCTCTTCATCAGACATAATCTCAAGTCGTGGAACTGGGTAGAAGTTTTGTCCAAGCTGATGCTGCCTCTTGCTGTTTTTGTCCTCTCTCATCCTCTGTCGCCCTCATCTCAGTGCTCCGGTCTTGTCCGCCCTCTTCCTCCTTCCCACCGCTCTGAGCATCAGGCGATCATGGGATGTCGGCGGAACTGCAGGGGGAGAGAGAAGAGAATAGCTGCTAAGTCACATGAAGGAGAGAGAGAAGAGGAGGCCAGTACGAAGGACTGACCAGGAAACAAAAACTCTGGAATAGCGTGTACTCAAACACTGGAAAAATACTTGTCTGGAAGTTTATTTCACATAAAGACTCCTGCTCACCCAACTGCTTTGGAATACTGAAGACTTTTTCCATACACCCGGTGTGGGTGCATGAAGAACCAGCTGAGCTGGTCGTTGCTCCTTTTCTATCTTTGCTAGAGTTTGTTCAGAGAATAATATTTCTTCACTAGAGTCCTACCGGAGTTATATTTCTGGGTGCATCTAAGGTTGTAGAGAAAAATTTGAGATAGACTCCATTTTTTTTTGCTTTTCACCTGTTTGTGTCAAAAATAAGAACATTAGCTGACATGTTTAAACGAATACTGAACCATATCTCATGTCCGTGCACACACACACACACACACACACACACACACACACTTTATGCAGAGTGCCACACACTGACAAACAAGAGCACACACTGTCTTCACACATCCTAAGCATGTATACACACACCGATACTGCGATGGCCTTCTTCTCCTGAGAGAGAGCAAAGTGTGGAGAGAGGTGGTCACCAGAGGAGGCGCTCCGCTGTAGCAGGGGCCCCGCGGCCCCTCGTCAGTCTACACCCACCCGGTGTCCACCTCATCATACGAAGACAACGGAGGCGAGGACACGAGGTACAAGACGGACAGACAAACGTTGGACCAGGAATATTCTCACCTTGAAGTGGTTCCAGCTTGTCTGTCTGATAAGGGCGTCCTCTTGGCTTTTCCTTCAAGTGTTGTGTGTGTGTGTGTGTGTGTGTGTGAATGTGTGTGTGCGTGTTGATGGTTGACCCGAATTATCACTAAGGCCAGTTTAGCTCTTTCCTCAGACCCGCTCTTTAGGCCACAGTAGGTAAACTAGAGCTGTTCTTCGCTTTTGTACTTTCCTTTTCCTCACGACGTCACATCTCCTTCCCCTCACCATCAGCAGGTCAACACTCAGCGTTCATGTGGCCCCAAAGCAACGCTAACGTATCCAACACCCAACACCCTGTGTGCACGTGGTAGAAGAAGAGGTTTAATAGAGAGAGCGTTACAAGGTTTAAAGGAATAGTTTCACATTTTGGGGGAATAAACGTATTTCTGCGCGTTACAACACTGATAGCACTCTGATGTCTGTGCAGGAATATGAAGCTGGAGACGATTAGCTTAGCATCAAGACTGGAGGCAGGAAAACAGCTTGCAAAAGCTCAAAGTTCAACATGTCATATCTCACCTGATGATCAGTGAGCTCTGGAGGTGTCTGTCAGTCAGTCCGCTGCTTCAGTCCAGACAGAAATATATCAATAATTACTCCTCAGAATCCCGACTGGATAAAGTCCAAATACTCTCTGACACCTCCTGTAGTCTAGCGCCACCATGAGGCTGATACGTCCCATTTACATTTCTTAAGGATGAATTTTAATAACATTAACTCTCACTGGGTGCTATCATCAGGTCAAAAATTTAAATTGTCAGGTATAAAAACATATTTATACCCTCCCATCTAACTCAGCTGTACTTTTTTTTTACTGCTAATTTGCTAATTTTAGCTTGTTTACCTGCTAAACTGAGATGTTACCCAGTTCAACATTATACCTGGTATAAAACATCATTCAGTCCACAGTTAACTGCTGTGACTCGTAGGGATGGACATGCTATTCTATAGTCACCAGGAAGTAATCGACGATCAATCAAAGATCTGCTGTTTGTATGTACTGTGGCATGTCGAGGCACCAGCGCCTGTGACGATGTCATCCCACCAGGTATCAGGTTATTTCAAGGCGTCAGTAAAAAATGAGGGGAAAAAAACAATGGCAGATATATTTTTATAGAAAAAACTATAGTTGCATGAACCATTTGAATATTTCTAATTTGGATAAAGCATCACAACCTTCAAAAAGATCCATTTTGATCCATTCCGGTAACCTTTAGAAAGTCTAGAGGAGCGACACGATTACATCAATTTATTTAGCGATGGGCTGAAAGTGTCAGAGGAAGTCTCTGTGCCCGCACAACAATGATGTCGGTCATTTTATATCTGGAAGTTGAACTTTCTTGGCTTCATGCATCACAGAGCAGCTGTAATCTGACTGAACGGGGCCTCGACGCTGATGCTGTGTCCAGTTTGTCTTTAATACATCCACACTTTTCCCTGTTTCCAGTCTTAATGCTAAGCTAAGCTAAGCTAATCATCTCCAGGCTTCAGCTCCACATTCACATGACAGTGGTATCGATCTTCTCAACAAACTCTGAACGAGAAAATTAATATGTGTATTTCCTAAAATGTCGACCCATTTAAAGCTGTCACCTGATGGTATTTTACTGAATTTTAATCCAGTGTTGAATCCCTTTGGATCCCTTTTTTAGCTGTCAACAATTTTAAACAGTAAATGTTATAAGTAACCTGATATTTAAGATCCAAAACTCAAGTTTTGCCAGAGAAATTAAGAACTTTTTCTATTTATCCAACGACTACCTGAACATTTTGTACATTGTTCTTTGTTAATAGAAAAAGAGCAAGGAGACTAAGACTCAGTGAGATTTGCTAGCATCAAGCTAACTCCAGCTCAAGTCCAACCAAACGGCAATCTGAAACTGCACAAATCTGTGATCTGGAGTCAAAATGAAACCAACTACTGTTTCAGACCAAAACAGCCTTCAGTCGTTTTCTTTAAGAAAGAAGCTGGAGACGCGACGCTGCGTTAACGAAGCTGTTGCAGACCGACGCTGGCCGCCACGGCAGAGTCCGGTCGTTAGAGTTCGAAGATAAAAACAGATCTTGTCCTATAATTGTACATATCAGCAGGTTAATACTTTGTAAAGCGACTTCAGCCAGATGAGGTGAATTCTCGGCGAAGCGTTTGCTCTCTGGAGCAGATGGAGAATCCGAGGCTTCAAGGTTTTATGTAGAATTACGTGTTCACGTAAGTCCTCGTGCCTCGTGCTGCCCTCTAACCACTGTGCAAAAAAACCAAGCAGAGAATAACCTGACAGAGCCGGCAGATGTCCGTCAGCGTGAGCCCTGTGTGAGATTAGGAAAGGGAAAGAAAACGATTCTGATCCGGTGCAGATGAACTCGCCTGGACAAAGAGCTTCTCCCGTATTCTTATCCGGTCTCACTGCAGCTCCGGCTGAAGAGACGTGATTTAAACTTTGTTCTAAGGGTCCAATTTAAAATTAATCAGCATTTATAAAGCTGGACATTTGTATGTGTTTGCTAGCAATGATACAGGCTGGTCAGAAGTAGAAGTACAGTATGTGTTGAAATGTGTGTATATAAGAGTGTTTAACAGGATAAAAATGTCTATTTGATTCTATGTATAGCTCTATTAAAAGGTTTAGAGTAAAAAAAAAAGAAGAAATTCTATGAAGGTTGATTTATAGTTGCCAGAGCTGACCTGAGGACCAGCAGTGGTCTCATTCACACCATCATCCTGCAGAGGATGCCTTAAATAGCTCCCCTCCTCCACCACCTGCACCACCGTCGCTCTGTAGAGAAGAAGAGCTCGTGTTTTTATCCTAAAGTAGATTCCTTCAGAGCACACCTCACGTGTGGTTGGATATGTGCTCCACAGTAACCCAACGTCTGGAAATATATATATATATCGTTTTAGAGCAACTTCACCCTCGTTTGGTTTCATATCACACTCCGCAGCTTCCTGCAGGTGCAGCTTTCGAGGAGACAAGTGAAACATACACAAGCTCTGTGTTCTGTGAACATTACGCCGTACGGAGGCCGGCACGGGACGATGCTGCTATAACGCTGTTCCTGTTTGAACATGTAACTTATTTTAAAAACAAACAGCGACGTGTCGGAGGGGGCAGAAAAGCACAGTATTTTTAAAGATTTGTATAGAGTTCTATGAAATTTTATAGAGGTTCAACACTGACGCGTGGATTGCCAAAAAACAGAAATACTATATAGATAAAAACGTGGATATTATTAGACTTATGGGTTATGTAAGAAGCAATATTTATTCTGAATGAATCTCCTTGGTTGTGTTTTATTTTACCATTTTAAGTTACATATCATGACGCAATCACTTGTCAGTGTTTTTAATAAAGTGTTGCCGACCCGATCGCCAGAATAAATGTTGGTGACGTACGTTTCTGCAAACCACGGATACGTTGAGACGCTGTACATCACCTGTCTGACAGCACACGTCCTGACTTCTCAGAACATATATCTATAAGTTCTGTCACCGCTAAAAACTTCCCATCAAAACCATCAGTTGTTTGTAGCCACGTACGATCCAGGAGTTGTGCTTTGGTCTTGTTAAAACACCACAGAAAGACTCCTGATGTCCCAACTTCCATGAAACTACATTTTTGGTCCTCACAAAAGCAGCTGGAGATTTCCTGATGTTTCGCTAAAAAAACACCCAGTTTTGTCTGCACGAAACACGGCTGGAAATGTTCCTACATAGATTTGTCGCTACAGACATGCTTAGGGTTTGTCCTGACTAATTTAAAACTTTTATTAATAATGACAAGTTTTATCACCACCAATGTCTCGGTGATGTCCCGACTTTTATATCGACGAAAACACAAGCGGACACGTCCACAGGTCTCATTAAATGCACTCATACTAATACTTAGAAATTTCCCCAATGTGTTGTTAAAAACCTGCCACAAACACAGCTGGTCACGTCCGTTCTCATCTAACAATAATTTATCATTCGTGGCCATAAATGCGGTGTCATGATTACAAATGTTGAAAAGCCGTCTCAAACTGCGTTCCCTGGCTGGACGGCCTTCACACGACACGACACATTTTGGTTGCGTACACATGAAACGTGTCAGCGGTTTGCAGAAACGTTCCCCGCCAACGTTTCATCCTGGCGACTGGGCTGCGTGTTGCCTAAAGTAGATAAACTCTCTTCTGCAGTAGAATTAAGATTTCTTTTGGCCAACCAAGTGACCACAAACCCAGGTATCTTCTGACGACCACCATCTGCCTGACTCTCATCTCCTGAAATCCCCGAGTCCAGAGTGTGTGTATAAAAAAGAGCAAAAACTGTAAATTAAAAAAAAAAAAAAAAAGTATATATCCGCAGGCCATCTTGGTAGGAAACTATATGAAACCTATATATATGTATACATACATGAATCCACCACAAAGATTAGCGGTGGCTGCTGCGTCCTCTTTGTGGATCAGCAGGTCACTGAGCAGTTTTCTCTGTGGAAACGTAGAGCTGAGTAGATGTAGTAGGAATCTTTAACGAGCATCACCAGGCCGTGTTTAGGACAGGCACGGCTCACTGACCCACTTCCACTCCCCGTCAAAAACACTGCTCCCACCTTTATCATCGTCCAACATTTGGGTAACTGTTTCTTTTTTTTTTCTTTCTTTCTTTCTTGATTAATTAATTTATTTTTTCTCATGAATAGATTTTATTCTTTGATTAAGTCTTCATAGAGGCTAAGATGTTTTTTCGGTAATTTGTGCTGAGACTTGTGTTCATGTTTTCTATGTTGCTGTAATTTTGTGCTACTGAATCATCATAGAGTCAACTAATTACTGAAATGAAAAGAGAGAGAATTTTCCTGTAACTGCACTCTTCCTTCCCCCCGCCCCCTCAAATCCTCAAGACTTCTTGTATGGCAACCAAAATTCACTGTAAGAAATAAATATAATATTGCACTAGTGTTGTTTCCCTCTCAGTCTTTACAGTCGCCGGGCCCGTTGGAGCTGGATCAGCGCCGCTCGTCACACCTGAACTCACAACCTCAGGTCGTCGGTTGGTGTCGACCAAAATAATAATAAAATCTTTACGTCCAAACCGAGAAAAACTCATTAAATCAAGTGAACAAAGAGGCAAACAGAAGAATCTGAGTGAGAGGAGGATCGGTGCTGATCCGTTTGGATTTAAGAAGATTTTCACTGTGACAATCTTTTATTTTATATTCTTTTTTTTCCTCAACCTCTGTCGACACTTTTCAGGTCCGCATGTTTCACGGTAAGTAACATATTTAAGATTTCTTTTAAATGACCTTCCAGTTACCACGGCGATGACCTCAAATGTTTCTGGAAATGACCTCAACATGAAATAATAATAATATGTTGCCATTTTCCAAAAAGTAGTTAATTTAGTCTCCAGCTTTAACTTTTATAGTTGTATTCTGTATTTCATGAGCTTTAGTAAAATACTAATAATGACATCAGTTCTTACATAAACATAAATCTCTGAATATATCAACACCATTAAAATCAGCTAAATGTTTTTTTTATTCAGAACACACAATTCTCAAGTCTACTTGTTTACTTAAAGTGAAACTCTCGCCAAAAAGCAACCGAGGCTTTATTTGGGATTGAATATGAGTCAAACCTTCGTGTAAAAGCATAATTGCGACAAAAGAGGCATTTTTAAGATTTAGCGTAGATTCGGTTTTGGGTACGTTAATTTTGAACGGGAGAGCTAGGGGCAAGACATGCTAGCATCAAAATTTTTAGAACACTAAGAAGTCTCGACACAACATGAAACTTTGCTGGTAGTATCACCAGGGTCTCTACACATGAACACGAGCATTGAGAACATTGTTTGTGTACACAGAGTTTACTAAAAAAAGAAGGTTTTTGAACAACTCACGTTAGCTGCTGCAGCTCCTGCGCGTCGCCGTCATGGCACACAAAAAGTGTCGATCCCCGAGTGCGACCTGACAGGCACGCTTGAGGAGCGGTTCACCATTACTCTCCTGCCTGTCAGGTCGCACTCAGGGATCGACACTTTTTGTCTGCAGCTAACGTGAGTAGTTCAAAAACCTTCTTTTTAGTAACTCTGTGTACACAAACAATGTTCTCAATGCTCGTGTTCATGAGTAGAGACCCTGGTGATGCTACGAGCAAAGTTTCATGTTGTGTCGAGACTTCTTAGTGTTCTAAAAATAGCGATGTTGATGCTAGCGTGTCATGCCCCTAGCTCTCACGTTCAAAATTAACGTACCCAAAACCGAATCTACGGTAAATCTTAAAAGTGCCTTTTTCGTCGCAATTATGCTTTTACACGAAGGTTTGACTCATATTCAATCCCAAATAAAGCCTCGGTTGCTTTTTGGCGAGAGTTTCACTTTAAATAATGATAGTGAAAACTTTGTAATTTTGTTTATTTTAGACTAATAATTTATTAATGCCGATATTTATTGTACGATTAGTTAAATGATTTATTAGTATTTTCTGTGACACTTGTGGTCTGTCTGTGAGCGAGAAAGGGACAAAATGGCCGACAGCCATGGACATTAGACTGACCCTCAGTTGTACTCATAACTACAAAATACTTAAAGATGGGAAGATTATTATTTGACAGGAGTTTCTGCCTTGATGAATGAAAGAATGTTTGATTTTGCTTAATTAAAGAAAAAAACCTCCTGCTCGTATTAAAAACACCAAAACTCTTATTGCCAGATGTTACACTGTGAGCGACAGGAGATTCTGAATGAATTTGACAACACCGGGCTTGTAAAATCAGTTTGACTCATTTATTGCTTCATCACAGACGGACAGAAACCAAAGCAGTCTATGTTGTTGAGGATGTTCAGGAGTCTCACAGTCTGAGGACAGAAGCTACGTCAGCGGTTCCTTCTGGTTCTGTTAGTCTGTTCAGTATTCTTTGAGCTCTGAGCAGACACCTCACCTCTCCTCTGTCACTGATGCTCTGTGGATGGATGGATCACCCGCTGCAGAGCCTTCCTGTCCTGGGCTGAGCACCAACCAGACAACATGTCAGTCCACTAAACTTGATTAGAGGAAATCAGGATTCAGTTCAGGAAGCCGTCGTCCAGCTCGTCCTCAGCAGCCTGTTCCTCTGCCCACACTTTCAGCTCCTGGCTGCTCTGGTTCTGGAGAAACCAACAGTGACCATCAGCACTCTGCAGATATATCAGCCATGTTTGATCCCCCTCGTAAAGTCCAGGTGAAAGATACTCACACTTTCCCTTCAGGCTCCTGTGGCGGCTCGTCTCCATTGTTTGGATCGTCTTGTTCGTCTTGGTGATTCGTCCTTTCAACCGTCCGTCACCTGCAAGATGAGAAAGAAGAGCAGTGGTAGTTTCACGCCTCTTTGTGCAGGTTTGGTGTGTTTGTGGAAGTTTTTTGTGAATTTGTGGAGGTTTTTGTGTATTTGTGGAGTTTCTTTGTGTATTTGTGGAGGTTTGAGTATATTCTTAAAGGTTTTGTGTCTTTGTTGAGATTTTGTGGAGGTTTTTGTGTATTTGTGGAGGTTTTTGTGTATTTGTGGAAGCATTTAGTGAATTTGTGAAGTTTTGTGCAGTTTTTGTATGTATTTATGGTTATTTTGTGTGTCATTATGAAGATTTTTAATCGTTTTTTGAGAGATTTTGAGTGTATTTGTGGAAGTTTTGTGTTTATTTTTGGAGGTTTTGAGTGTATTTGTAAAAAGCATTGAACATGTGTATACACTGAGAGCGACAACATTAGAACCAGTGACAGGTGAAATAAATAACATGGATCATTGTGTTCCAATGCCATGTTCGGCTGTGAAGCCATGAGTCCTAGCATTCATGTGGATGTCTCTTTGACAAACACCAGTCACCCAAACACAGCTGCAGACCGAGTACACCCCCTCATGGCAGCAGCACTCCTTGATGGCAGTGCCCCCCCAGCAGGACAACGCGCCTGCAACGCTGAAAAAACTGCTCAGGAACGACCTGAGGAACGTGGGAAAGAGCTCAAGGTGTCAACCTGGCCTCCAGATCCCCCAGATCTCAATCCAGCTGAGCTTCCACTGGATGCAGTCTGAGCCAAGAACGATCCACGGGGGCCCCAACATGGATGGGAGTTGGTTCTGACTCATCCCATAGATGCTCAACTGGATTGGGATCTGGAGAGTGAGGAGGCCAGTTTGACACCTTGGGTTCTTTGCCATGAGGGGGTGTAGTTGGTCTGAACGGTGTTTGGGTGGGTGGTGTTTGTCAAAGAGGATCCACAGAAATGACAGAACTCAAAGTTTCCCAGCAGAACATTTGATTGTAACAAGATGATCAATGCTCACTTCACTTGTCAGTTGTTTTAATGTTGTGGCTGAACAGTGGAGATATACATGTTAAATACTTTTCATATTTTGCATAAATTTAGTTTTTAACTACATTATTCATTCTTTCACTGCACTTTGTCTAACAGCTTTAGTTACTTTGCAGATTCATGTAATCAATATTAAATATTCGCTGATCAAACATCATGTAGCCTATTATTATAGATTAAGTTATCCAGCATTAAAAGCAGAAAGTTGAGACCTTAAAGAGGAAATGTGAGACAAGCCAGTGTGCTGCATTACGGAGGACAGTTATTAATCAATCGATTAATTGCATGATGTCAGTATACTCATAAAGCAATTCTGTTGAAAGACAGCTGATCTTTGAGTCTCATTCTCAGGTCGTCAAATAACGCACTTTGTGGGCTATCAACAGGACTCATAGAGAGTCGAGTTGTTAACAGTGAGAAGCCTTGCACTTTCATATACATTTTATTTCAAGATATATCTTTATATATATTTTTTGTGTTTATCCAGTAGCTGTAAAAACACTTCTTGAATCCTGTGGGTTTTCAGGTGGGGCCCAAGTCTGCTCTGGTTGGTCGGTTCACATAAGCCTGATAACCAAGTTTGCCTGGCAGAACACTAACAACTGGATTGCTGTTTCGGAACTTTTGTGCCTAGAACTCTACGGTTGTGAGCTGGTTGTCATAGCTTACTGCACGCAACATTGTTTAGCTAACACGGTTAGCCTGAAAAGCTTTTTACCACGATGTTTCTCCAGCAAAACAACCACCTCCAAGGCTTCATAAAGCTTATCAAGCACACTCTGAACACACATTTGTGTGCTTGTGTGTAGATGTACCTGAACTGAAAACAAACCTTCAATATACTCAGACGGACACAGACAAACTAACAACTGCTCAAGCTGTTTGATGCTATCAGTTCACAAGACAACAATCTCAAAGGCTTCATAAAGCTTATCAAGCACTCTCTGAAAGCACATTTGCACGCTCGAGTGGAGATGTACCTGAACTGAAAACAAACTTTCAATACACTCAGAAGGACGCAGGCAAAATAACAACCGCTCAAGCTGTCTGTAGCTATCAGTTTGTTGAACTTCTACCATGAACATGACCACAACAACTGCTTCCAAACAAAAAACATCACAACAGCACAATCGGATCCTTATTAGTGGTCTGCTGGGCAGTGAGGCCGAGGGCCCTGTAACAGCTTTGTAATGATCTCTGCATGGTGTTATCAAGCAGGATGCTGTTGTACACAGTTGTAAGGAAAATGAATTCCTGCAATTGTTTTCATTTTGTTTTATCACAGAGGTTCAACATTATCTTCAAGCAAAGGCATCGCGCCCATACACACTGAACTCGCGAGTGAGATCGGCATGGACAGATGAGGGCAGAGACCGGAGCCGCTTCAGTGGCGTCAGGCTAGCTTTTACCGTGGCCCTGAGCATGTCCCTAGCCAGGCCGAGGCCCAACTAAACACGTACACATTGTGCACGATTCTACCATACCATAGGTGTGTAACAACAGGGGCCTGTAAGTTGGCGGGATGGCACAAGGGCTCGTAGGATACACTACTACCAATACCAGCAGCTGATCAAAGGCCTGACTACTGCCATTCATAGAAAACACAGCTTACAGCTCCGATGGACAGCACTCGGGCATTTGCCATTGAAGATAGCTGAAGTCCGGTCATATTAACCTGTAACTAACAATGACAACACCAGGTTTGCCTGGCAGACCACTAACAACTGGATTACTGTCTCTGAACTTTTGTCTCTAGAAAGCTCTTTACCACGAGGCCTCCAAAACAACACTTCTCTGCTCAGTTCTGATGGTGTTGTAGCTCTCAATTCACTGCACTTCTACCACGAATAAGAACGCCAATGTTAACACCAGGCTCTGCTAAACATAGTTTATACACTCAAAGGACGCAGACAAACTAACAACTGCTCAAGCAAAACCTTACACAGGCTGACAGAAATGAACATGTCTCTGGTCATTCTGCTGGTGTCTGGAGCTCAGTTTGCTGCATCTCTACCATGAATGAGACCACAAGAACCGCTTTTAACCCAAAAACTTCACCACTGCACAGTCCCTACACAAATAGGCTGAGGCTCATGTTGAATCTACATAAATGAAGCTGTCCATTTAAAATGTATAAGTCCCAGCTCAAAACTCACAGGGTTCAAAGGAAGTAGAAGTATTTTAAACAGGTTTTGTTTTACTGAGAGGAAATATAAACACGTCTGGTTACAGTGCCTAAATGCATTTATTTGATCTAATTCATAAAGTATTTAACATGTGTATACACTGAGGGCGACAACATTAGAACGAGTCACAGGTGAAATAAAAAACATGGATCATTGTGTTCCATTGCCATGTTCGGCTGTGAAACCATGAGTCCTAGCATTCATGTGGATGTCTCTTTGACAAACACCAGTCATCCAAACACAGCTGCAGACCGAGTACACCCCCTCATGGCAGCAGCACTCCTTGATGGCAGTGCCCCCCCAGCAGGACAACGCGCCTGCAACACTGCAAAAACTGCTCAGGAACGACCCGAGGAACGTGGGAAAGAACTCAAGGTGTCAACCTGGCCTCCAGATCCCCCAGATCTCAATCCAACTGAGCTTCCACTGGATGCAGTCAGAGCCAAGAACGATCCACGGGGGCCCCAACGTGGATGGGAGTTGGTTCTGGCGCATCCCATAGATGCTCAACTGGATTGGGATCTGGAGAATGAGGAGGTCAGTTTGACACCTTGGGTTCTTTGTCATGAGGGGGTGTAGTTGGTCTGAACGGTGTTTGGGTGGGTGGTGTTT
Source organism: Sparus aurata (assembly GCF_900880675.1). Lineage (NCBI taxonomy): Eukaryota > Metazoa > Chordata > Actinopteri > Spariformes > Sparidae > Sparus > Sparus aurata. The sequence continues at coordinate 39,023,250 of NC_044190.1, read as the reverse complement.
GTCAAAGAGGATCCACAGAAATGATACAAGTCAAAGTTTCCCAGCAGAACATTTGATTGTAACAAAATGATCAATGCTCACTTCACTTGTCAGTTGTTTTAATATTGTGGCTGAACAGTGGAGATATACATGTTAAATAAAATATGATTATTTCATTTATAATTATATATAAATGAGATCAAATAAATACAGGCGTTCTAAACAGACAGACTGTTTATTTCCTCTCAGTAAACAAAACCCATTTGACATGTTGAACTGAAACAAGGCCAGTTGCCTACAATATAGCACTTGGTAAAACCCATTTAAAATACTACTTTTACTTTCTTTTATTTCCCATTGAAGTTACATGCACATTGCTTGTTTGCAAATTGGTTTGCCTTTTTAATTAGTTTGTTTAAAAGACAAACAGAGAAAGAGGGAGAGAGACTAGAGTCCCAACAATGACTCTGTCGTGGCTTCTGCCAACACAAACTGTCAGTATTCAACGACCTGTGAATGAGACTCGACTATCGTCTAGAATCATTAACTGATCCTAGAGTATTAATGAACAGCAACTGACAAATCTCACACTTTCTGCCTTTAATTTTTGCACCTACATTGCACTGACCTTGTTGGACCAGGTATCTCTCCTCTGGGTCTGATCACCATACAGGTCAGAGCTGTTCCACCTGAAGCTGAAGACAAGTCCCACTGTTGACCTGGAGAGAGGAGGGAGTACTTTATAACATGATGACTACATGCCATTCATGTGTGTGTGTATATATATATACATATACACACACACACACATATATATATATATATATATACTGACTGTAACAGGAAAAAAGAAGATGTAATCAGATTACAGACACATCCGGCAAAAAGGGGATTTCTTACAGCATTATAATTGTATAGTAAAGAATGGTATAGCAGTCTGTAACCATGTACATGACAACACTTCAGGAGTCTCACATCACTCTGCACTGTAAAATCTACTATAACCTGATTTAATAAATGTGTTTTTTAAAAGTAAACCAAAAGAAAACCAAATATATTCAGTCCTGAGAACATTAAGTGTTTTTTACACGAGTAATATGATTTTAAAGTCTATCTTTTGACACACAGGGAGTCAGGGCAGTGATTTTATTAACACATTAAACCAGAACTGAGACAAACACACTTAATACATTCTGTGCAGATTATAATGAGGCTGCATATTGTGTGTTAAACTACTTTAGCTGCTGAAAATGACCTTCTAGATGCTGACATACCAACATACTGAGACATTACTAGCGCACAGCACATGGAGCCTGTTAGCTAACTGTGCTGTACTCAGATATTCGGCTGTAATGATGCTAGTATTACCAAGCTAACATTACACAGCAGGATAATGGCGTCATGCTAACACTCTCCAACAGACACACACGTTAGCTAACATGCAAACCTGTCTGTAAAAACACGACGATCAAATGACTCAGACAGCTTTATAAGCTCGTTATAGTGTCTGTACTCGGTTCGTGTGTCCTTAGCCGTTAATAAAGGCAGCTAAGCCGCTGCTAACGTGTTTCCAAACCGTGCAGTGCATCTGCAACAACTTTAAACTCAGCTAGCTAACACAACACAACATAACCACTCATTTAAACTGACCAACAAATGTTAGCTGACCAGATTTCATGGCGTTCTAAAGAATACACACATTTAAAACGAAAAAAAAAAAATCATGCCAATTTGACTGAAAATAGCAACTTGTTTTGACAAAGTGACCCACATTTAATTAGCTGTGCATTATTCATGTAATAAACACGGCAGAGATAAAACGACCAAAATCACAATGGAGGTTGGTGCACCTAGCAAAACATATCGTCCATTGCGGATTTATCGGTAATTGGATGTAATTAAAGGATTATGTTCGAGCCGAATTTACCTCAACACTTAACAGATAAATGAGACGTCTTCAGCTTCTGTTCAGAGTTATTTCAGAAACATTTGAGGCAAAAACAAATCAAACCGACATGAGAGGGAGGCTGGCTCCATTTTAACCCGCACATATGAGGAACTTACTGGGCTTAGACAAGCATGAAAGTAGTTGCTATGTTGAGCTCCCTGATATATGAAGGAACATCACCTGGACTGATTACCTGAAATCTTTAAGCAATAACTGATCTGTACACCTCCCACACAGACATGAATACACCTGTACTGAGCAGGTAACTGGAGACATAAAGCAGATTCGTACAGAACAGTTTACTCACCGTGTTCGTGTCCTCAGAGAAGAGCAGCTCCAAACAGAGTGATGATCAGTCAGCCATTATTATAGGCACTTTCAGTTTTGGAGGGAAATGCAGTAACTTCGCGCGGGAACGAGTGAGACCGCCCCTTTTTGGCGCGCACCACCTGGATTCGTCAGAAGATCTGAGGGCGGGACTTATTCTGCATGGTTTACAGGATCAATGGATGAAGGTCCAGCCTTTCAATGCTGTTTAGCTCAGTTGGTTAAGCAGGCGTCCTGATAACAGAGGGTTCATCATCATCGGGGCTTGGGATCCATCCTGTGTCCTGTCTCCAGTCTGTCTTGTCAATACAGGGCAAAATAAAAATAAAACAAATACTTATTGAACCAACAGAGATTGTTAATAGGAGAGGTGATTTTAAAATATACAAAATACTATATAATACTAACAGATTGTAATCAAGTTACATCACTTTAATATTGTAATCGGGTGAATTCAGGTAATCTGGACACCTCAGTGTAATAAGTGTAAATAAGTGTTAATGATTTCTGTTCTGTACTTTTATCATGAAATTAAATGTGAATGATGACTTGATGGGGGTAATGTCACAGAAAGGGGCGGGGCACTTGTACATATTATGTATATAAAAATCTATTTCTTACTTTTTTATTGTATTGTTTATTTTTTACTATTATGTTCTTTATTGTTAAATTGAAATGTCCTCAGGCTGCTGTGACTCACATATATCCCCGTTTGCAGGACCAATAAAGGAGTTCTGATTCTGATTCTGAGTCAATCACGATCCCTGGGAACTGCATGAGGAGGTCAGTGATGTAATATTCTGATCAGTCATAAATAAGAAAATGTTTCTTATATTTTATCACATGATGCTTGTGTTGGGACCGGCGGACATATTTTTCTGACAGGAGAGTGGCCTAAATTACAGTAACAAAGAAAAGTGTATCGACCCTAATGTCCAGTAGGTGGCGCCTGCTTGACAGAGTCCCCCCCAGGTTTGACGACTCCCATCTCCCATTGTCTGAGAGCGCACCTGAATGCATCGTCAGTTCCGCAATGACCGGATGAACGGAGCACCTGCGTGCCCGTTACTATGGTTACAACCCAAGTTGTAACTATGGTTACGTGTTGCTGGAAGCTTACAGCGCAGACCTGCAACATCCAATATGGCGGCCACGTTGACGTACAGCGCAGCGCGTCACTGCGGCGTCGACGTGTTTATGTCTGATGAAAACTGAACTAACTTGTTTAATGTCGAGTCTTCATACAGACAAAGAGGTGACAGTAATACAGCGGCTCCAACAGACAACGTGAAGATTAAAATGATATTTTTTTTAGTGTGTGTTGTTGATAAACACGATCTCCCACAATGCAATGCGCAACGGAAGTGGGGATGCTGCCCACAGGTGGACAACATCAAACAAAACGTAAGTTCAACAAACATTCTCGTGTCTCTGTGTGAAGTTTGATTATTATAAGACATGTTTGATTAATGTGTGACGTCACGTGTATGATATCACTTCCTGTTGGTACATGTTGATGATTTATTCTTTAATACCTGACAAACACATCAGACTGTGTCTGTGTTCAGCTGAAGGATCTGTGTTAGAGTCAGAGCAGAGTTACAGTTCAGACACTCCTCCAGGTGAACATTCACAGTTTACACTTGAAGAGCTGTCAGGTAACACGTGTGTCCAGTTTATAAAGGCACACCATGCTAATGCTAAAGCTAATGCAGCTAACACAGCAGTCCTGCCCTCATGGTTCTAATGTTCACAGACGTGTTGACTCATCTGGAGCTGCTGCTGTTGAATTATTACATTACAGGCTACAGAGAGCTGTTTCTATTATTTTGTCCACCCCATTTATCACAGACTGTTCATGAACACAACACACAGTAACCATAACAGATACTGCCTATCTGTGTACAGTTTATATTGTATACACACATATATAGCTATATTTCTATTCTTACAATGTCATTTTATATGATTTATTTATTTATATGCATATTTATTTTATATGTATATTTAGATGTATACTTTATATATAAGTATGTATATTTATTTCATGTTTATATATATTTATAATATATATTACTTGTACTGCTTCTATTATATTATTTATATTTGTTATACTTATATATATCTATATATTTATATTAACGTGTTATATTTATTATATACATGTCTCTGTATAGTATATATATTATATATTATATTTATATAATTTATTTTATATCTTTATATGGTGTAGCAGGTAATCTGAGATCAATAACAGAATCATCTCTGTGGAGTCAAACACAGATGAACAGAACCACAAATGAGCAGACGCTTGATAAACCAGCTGTTTAAAGTCATACTTGAGCTAAAGTAAAGAAATGATGTTTAAATATCACGCATGCAAATAATTCTTTATTTTAGAAAGAGAGTGAACATTGATCAACAATCAAACACATGTAAATAGGTGAATAAAGACATTTAAAAAGATGTACAGCAGATAAAAACCTTTTACATGTGATTAAAAAAACATTTAGGCCTGTAACAGAACATGTTGTCGGCTACTTCAAGACTTTACTCAAGTATCTAAAGTAATTTTCTGGCAGTAACTAAAGACGTACTGAATATCCAAAGTACACGAAAGTACATTTTACATATATTCACAGCGCCTCAACATTGTACTCGAGTACAGTACTTAGTTACATCGTGTTACTCTGTGTTCAGTTCAGAGTTTGTCCAGCAGAGGGCAGCGACAGGCTCACTCCAGCTGTAAAGTGACCAACTCACTTTATATCCTGTTCACAATCAATGAAAACATTTAAGTTAACAAAATGTTTATTATAATAAACTGATATATTAATTTTAAACTATCGATGTATCCGTCAGGCTGTCGTTCTCCAGCTCGCTCCAGCACTCAGAAATAAATCTTCATTCTTCTGTAATCAGTCTCGTTTCTGTGAGTGTAATCTTTGGATTTGTGGTTATTTGCCAGACGTGAAACCTGCTGCTGAGACAGATGTTCCAGAGGAGGAGACGTCATCGTCATCATCATCATCATCATCATCATCATCACCTTCATCTTCGTCACCTTCATCTTCATCGTCAGGTCCACTAGACAAAAGCTTCTCTTCATCCAGGTTCAGACGATCACTGATGTTCAGAGGAGACGCTGCTGATTTCTTAACTCAACATGTTTTCAACTTGGCAAATATGTAATTCGCCTTATTTGCATATGTAATCATAAAACAAACAAAAAAACTGCAGTACAAAACACAGTGCTGTGAAAAAGTATTTGCCCCCTGTTACAGATTCCTTTTGTTTTAGCTTTTTTGTCACACTGACATGTTTCAGATCATCAAACACATTTTAATATCAGACAAAGATAACCTGAGAAAATACAAAATGCAGTTTTTAAATGATGATTTCATTTATTGTTTGTTGTTTTTGTTTTTGTTTTTTTTGAGGCATTCAGAGACTTGCTTGTGTGCTTTGGATCATCGTCCTGCTGCAGAACCCAAGTGAACTTGAGCTTCAGGTCACAAACTGACGGCCGCACATTCTCCTTCAGGATTTCTGGTAGCGTGCAGAATTCATGGTTCCATCGATCGCGGCAAGTTGTTCTGAAATGCTGTGTTAGTTTTAGGCCAGATGTAACAGGACGCACACCTTCCATAAAGTTCCACTTTTGTCTCGTCAGTCCACAGAATGTTTTTTCCCAAAAGTCTTGAGGATCATTAAGATGTTTTATGGTAAATGTGAGACGGGCCTTTGTGTTGTTTTTGCTCAGCGGTGGTTTTCACCTTTGAACTCTCCCACAGATTGCTGAATCACTCAGATGAGGCCTGCAGGGCTTTAGATGTTGTTCAGGCTTCTGTGACCTCCTGGATGAGTTGTCGATGTGCTCTTGGATGTTTCACCACTGTTCCATGTTTTCTCCAGTTGTGGATAATGGCTCTCCCCTGTGTTTCAAGTTAACAAAATGTTTATTATAATAAACTGATATATTAATTTTAAACTATCGATGTATCCGTCAGGCTGTCGTTCTCCAGCTCGCTCCAGCACTCAGAAATAAATCTTCATTCTTCTGTAATCAGTCTCGTTTCTGTGAGTGTAATCTTTGGATTTGTGGTTATTTGCCAGACGTGAAACCTGCTGCTGAGACAGATGTTCCAGAGGAGGAGACGTCATCGTCATCATCATCATCATCATCATCATCATCACCTTCATCTTCGTCACCTTCATCTTCATCGTCAGGTCCACTAGACAAAAGCTTCTCTTCATCCAGGTTCAGACGATCACTGATGTTCAGAGGAGACGCTGCTGATTTCTTAACTCAACATGTTTTCAACTTGGCAAATATGTAATTCGCCTTATTTGCATATGTAATCATAAAACAAACAAAAAAACTGCAGTACAAAACAAAGTGCTGTGAAAAAGTATTTGCCCCCTGTTACAGATTCCTTTTGTTTTAGCTTTTTTGTCACACTGACATGTTTCAGATCATCAAACACATTTTAATATCAGACAAAGATAACCTGAGAAAATACAAAATGCAGTTTTTAAATGATGATTTCATTTATTGTTTGTTGTTTTTGTTTTTGTTTTTTTTGAGGCATTCAGAGACTTGCTTGTGTGCTTTGGATCATCGTCCTGCTGCAGAACCTAAGTGAGCTTGAGCTTTAGGTCACGAACTGACGGCCGCACATTCTCCTTCAGGATTTCTGGTAGCGTGCAGAATTCATGGTTCCATCGATCGCGGCAAGTTGTTCTGAAATGCTGTGTTAGTTTTAGGCCAGATGTAACAGGACGCACACCTTCCATAAAGTTCCACTTTTGTCTCGTCAGTCCACAGAATGTTTTTTCCCAAAAGTCTTGAGGATCATTAAGATGTTTTATGGTAAATGTGAGACGGGTCTTTGTGTTGTTTTTGCTCAGCGGTGGTTTTCACCTTTGAACTCTCCCACAGATTGTTGAATCACTCAGATGAGGCCTGCAGGGCTTTAGATGTTGTTCAGGCTTCTGTGACCTCCTGGATGAGTTGTCGATGTGCTCTTGGATGTTTCACCACTGTTCCATGTTTTCTCCAGTTGTGGATAATGGCTCTCCCTGTGTTTCAGACTGATAGATGTCAATGACTTTGTTTCTCATCTGTTCTTGAATTTCTTTGGATCGGGGAATGATTTGTTGCTTTCTGAGATATTTTAGCTGACTTCATGTTGTCAGAGAGGTTCTGTTAAAGTGATTTCCTGATTCTACAGGTGTGGCAGCAATCAGGTCCGGGTGGATCGAGTGAAATTGGACTCAGCTTTCCAAAAAATGTTGTAAATCACAGATAATTCATGAATTAACATGGGGGGCAGTTACTTTTTCACACAGGGTCAGGCTGGCTTGGATCGCTTTTTTCACTTGATAAATGAAATCATCATTTAAAAACTGCATTTTGTATTTTCTCAGGTTATTTTTGTCTGATATTAAAATGTGTTTAATGATCTGAAACATGTAAGTGTGACAAAAAAGCTAAAACAAAATAAATCTGTAAGGGGGCAAATACTTTTTCACAGCACTGTGTATATATTTACTCTCTTCACCATTAAGTTAAAGTTGTCACTCAGGAGGAAAAGTTTAGTTTTGTATAATGAAATCAACATTTTAATCACGTAAATAAAAACAAGCTCCAGCAGCTCCTGGTTTGTAGCAGAACCCTCCAGGTGAACATCAGGAGCTCTAGAAGTCAAACTGATCGACTCAAAATGAGAAAGTGCACGATCTGACATCAGCGTCAATTTCTTATACAGAAGAATGTTGTGCAGTAAAAATACCACAGATCAAATATGTGGGAAAGAAGTTAATAGTCACAGTGTTGAATATATCAGTAACAATAATAAAGATTATAAAAATATAAGTTTAAAGAAACACCAGACGTCAAACACGCGTCTCTGTGAAGTTCATGAAGACAATTGCCTCGGCTCACAGACTCCACGCTGTCAGGAGGCCGTCGCTGCAGGTGGATCTATTATTATTATTATCATTATTATTATTATTATTATTATTATTATTATGGATTATTTGTGTTCTGCCTCTCTGTGCGTGCAGCCGTCTGTTAGAGGTTCAGATCGATTTGATCAATAACTTCAGAGAGACTCAGTGGATTAATAAATGTGATGCTCTGCTGTGTCCACCAATCAGATCTCAGTAAACCAGCTCAGTCTCTCGTTGTTATTGATTATTTTTATAATATTTATGATTGTTATTGATAACTACCACTGTAGTTATCAGGGGTGGAAGTAACTAATTACATCATTACATCATTCTTGTTTTTTCAAGTCTGTTTTATTTGTACTTTGCTGTCAACCATGTTACAAAAAATCATAACTGAGTACTGAGTAACATTTGAATTAAACAAACATGTTCATGCTCCTTATAAGTGGAGCTAATTAATATTTTTTACATCATTTTACAAAACATTTCCTGACACATGACTTCATATAACAACAATGAGTGACAGGCAGTATAATACAATAATAGTAAGAGGAGCATTATATCTGCAGATAGTGGCTACGCAAGATTTTCCAGAGAGGAATGTAGGTCGGCATCTCTTCCCAGCAGTATTCCATCACATCATCCCGTCCGTCAAACACCAGGTGCTCTGAAATACAAGTTCATCTCTGCACAGAAGTGTCCACAGTCAGCTGCAGACTGGCCGTCATTCGCTCCATCGTGTCTTCATGTTTCAGTGACCTCCAGTTCACTGTGATCATTTTCTTTGCTACTAATAAAAGAATCCTCAGTATGTTTCGCTCGTCACATTATTGTCGCTCCCAACAAAAGCAACATCAGTTCTAGAGTAACATCTGTCTCCAGAATCCTTGTATCACTCAACAATCCCAGAAATGTGTGTGGTGTCTCCAATATTTCCGCATTTTCGCCAACATGATGTCACATTGGGGTTTTTCACATATGAAGAAATGATAAAGGGAGTTTTAAAAAGTCGGATCTTCTTCTTTCCAGTCACATTCTTTCCACAGCTGACCTCTAATTCCCTTATAACAGTCTGTCCATATGTCCATCCATGTAGACTCTTCAATTATAACATTCGATTCTAATTGAGCTAATTTGATTTTGATGCAAAACTGATAGAAGTTTGTATTTAATGTCACATCTCAACCTGCAGTGTAACGACTATCTACAGCTGTTCAGTACATCATGTCATTCTTAACTGGAGTGGAGTAAAAGGATGAAGTTTATAAAGTCTCAGACAGTAGAAACACCACCTTCATGTTGTAGGAGAATTTAAATTAGCTTCATCTGTCAGGTTAGTTTAAATGTTTTAATCTTTAGTTGTGGCGCCCTCATCTGGCCAGGCGTGTTAATGTTACTGTCACACTTCAGTTTAACCAGTTAAAGTTATTTTTTATTCCAAATATTCAAAAATAGAAACTTCCAACAGCACAGAGACATTAAACGAGAATAATGTGAAAGATAAATATAGTCAAATAGTTAGTGAAGTAAGAATTGTCAAAAATAAAGATATTGACATGACATGTAAATACATGAAATGTCTTCAGATGTTTTCCTGTTTTCCCTTTAAGATAAATATAATTTTATTGATACAGCGATTTAATGAGGCTGCTTCACAGAAAAGAATCGACAGCAGATAAAAACAAAGATTACAGGAAAATGATTAAATTATGAAAGATCTTGGGATTAAAAAAAAGTAATAGTCAAATTAAAATCAGATTAATTTATCAGATTAATAAAACTGAAAACCTTTTAAAAATTAATAAAAAATGTTTTAAAAGTTGCAAATGTTGTCGATGTTAATAACTGAAGCTCAGTTTGATAAGCAGTCGAATTTCTGAGTGATGAAAGTTTGGCTCGATGTTTTTATAGATCTTTAAAGTTCATCTGTAATCCAGGAAATCACAGCTCGACAAAAACAAAGAGTTCTGTTGATGATCAGCTGGAGGAACAAAAAACAGGACGTCAGCTCATCGTTCATAGTTTATTTATTGAAACTAAAAAAAAAGAACAAGCAGGTAATGATGTGACTCAAGCCAACAGAGGTACAGATAAAAATAATGCATTTGAAAAGGTCACTTTTTTATTATAAAACCCCAAAGATGGATTTAATGAAAGCCCTCACACACACACACACGCACACACACACACACACACACACACACGCTCTCTCAAACACACACACACACACACACTGTTTAAGCTACACTACTGCGATCCACAGACGAGCTGCCGTCTGGTAGAAATAATTAATTAGTGTTTGGAGAATTCACCGCAGCGTCTTCCCTCAACAGCAGCCAGCTGTCCGTCTCCGCAGGCCGAGAATTCAAACCCATTTCTAAAGGTCACTCACTCGTTTGGTCGTGATGAGGATGTTCGCTCACGTCGACATCTTATGACACAAAAACCCTCCGAGCATTCACGGCAGAAAGACACAAATACACATCCAAAGAAAAACCACAGCGACGGGGGACAAAAATATGTTTTCAAATCTCTTATTTGTCAAAGCGTCATAAATCAGATCTCTCTGTACACGATCCTAACCATGATTCAAATAATACTATGAGCTGTAGTGCTTTTGTTTAGCTTGTGATTTGCCACAGTGGAGATAAAGTCTTTGATATTATGGCCCCGATATTCTGCGAACAATTTAAACATCAGTAAAGGAGCAAACCTGATTATTGATCATTTATCAAATCAACCTTAAGACTGATGCAAGCATTCAGGAAAAGGATTCCAACCACGATTTAAAGTCTAACGGACGTTCAGTTTCCCACCGAGAATCGAGGGGAATTTAAACTTGACGGACCAGGAAGCAAAAAGAGGTTCATCAGCTTTTTGGTCCACACTCGCTGCACTGAAAGTATTTATCTATCCATCAATATACATTATAATCCAAAGTTTAAACTCCCCTGCTGACATTAAGGTTGAGCTACGTCGCAGTGAGCACCCTGAGCCCAGCGCACAAGACTTGTTTGAGACACATGTTCAGCTCGTTGCTGTCATTACTCTGGTCTTTGGTGAGAATTAAAGAAGCAGCGATACCTGATCAACACCATGTGAGCTCCAATATTGTTTCTGTAAAAACAACAAGCTTCAAAATGTAACACAGGAGTCAGCGAGGCCTGAACAGCCGCGCTGCACTCTGCAGCTTTCACTAATACAAAGAATGTGTGCCTGTTTTAAAGGAGCTTTATGTAAGAATTCTAGTTTAAAACATGCCGAAAATTATCAACAGAATATGGAGAAATAACTTGAAGCTTTATGTCTTGTGCTGCAGAGACGGCTACAGAAGTTAGCATGCTAACCAGCTAGCTTTGGCCCATCCTGTCTCATGACGGCGTCTTTTAACCGCCTGCGTTCTGCAGCAAAGACGAGAAGTGTGTAAGTAAACACAGGCTGATGCTAACATTGGCGATGTAGCGATAGCTTAAAGGGGGCTAATAACAACATTAATCATGACGTTAATATTTGAGTTAGATGCAAGAAAGTCCAGTTAGTTTGGAGTCTGAATTTAGCAGGTGGCACATTCTTACATATAGCACCTTTAAGCCCAGACGATGAGTTCTGTTTCTTCTCTTCTACAACTCATCCTGTTCTCTGCTGCACACAGGGAAACAAACTTGGACTCTGAAGCGACGGGATGGAAGAAAGGAGCAACAGAAAGCGAGCTGGGAGACCTGAGGACGTCTCACAGTGTCGAAGCAGATGAGGTGAACAGAGAAAAGACCGAAGAGTGGAAAGAAGAAGATTCGTCTCCTCCCACTTTTTTTTTTTTTTTTTTTTTTGCACAAGGACGGGGACACAGGTCGTCTCAGCGCGGCGTCATCATTGTCGAACCTCCACGTAGTTGGCCGGGAAAAGGCCGTAGGCGCCTCTGCACACGCCTCGCCACCAACCTTCGTCGATCATCTCGATGTTGGTGATGATGTCATCGGGGTCGAAGGATATCTCGTCGTCGCCGGCTGAAACGTGAAGACAAAGAGGTGACGAAGGAGCACGAGGTATTTATAGAGCTGAAGAGATGAGCCAATAATTCCATTAGTCAGTCAACAGAACATTAATCAGTTACCTCCTCACGGTTCATATTCATGGACTTTCTTCAAAAAAAGAATCTTGTTGAAACTTTTTTTAAATGAATTTGACCCAACAGGATCCCAAAGCTGCAACATAAACAAGCATTTGAACTTTGGAGTTTTATTTCAGCCTTTTAGTGATTCTTTATAATCTGAACTTCACCCATCTCTTATTTTTCACTGGATTGGGTTGAAATTTGTCCTGAACATCAAAGAGACGCTGAGGAAACTTGGCACCAATCATTTATTTGAATACGTGTTGCTGAGTGATGACAGTCAGACACATAACAGGAGGTCATGTGCTACATGTGTTGTTAACTGTTGCTTTAAAGCTGAAAAACCCACTTTTAGGGTAATTTTGACTGAAGATCATTTAAAATGAAAACATCCAAAGATGTTTTATTCCTCCTTCATTTGTTTAACAGTTTTAAATCGTACTTTTCTTCGGCTGTGATGTTACATTTAGTAGATTTTTGTTCTGTGTTGATTTCAAGGTTTTCAATCCATCTGATTATCAAAATAGTTGGTCATTAATATAAAAGTTAGCCACTTATCGTTTGCATTTTCTTCAATCTGTTGTCTGAGAGGTTAATGAACATTAATGAAGGTGTTATTAAAACAGCAAACAAACATTTTAGATGAAGAACAGCGAACATTTAATGATATATAAGTTGATGCAGGAGTTTTCTACCTGGTAAGTTATTGTAAACAAACATTATGATTGGTTCACAGCATTGTGGCGTGTTTTTAAATTTTAACCAGATCCAGTGAGGAAGAGTTGAGGCTCTGAACACACTTCATCTAAAGAATCACTAAAATGCTGAAATGTAGCTCCGAGGGCCAAACTTCACTGAGACCCAGGAATTTAGTAGAAGTTTTGACATCCATGAACTGAACTGGGAAAGTTCTGGATTTCAGGTGAGTTTAAGGATTTTGATTAAAGTCATTCAGAAATTGGGACACTCGACCTTTTCAGACAAAACCGTTCTGTCTGTTAAAGTGGTGATTTTTGTCATTTGGTGCACGAGAGCAAGGGAGCGACTCTTCAGCCTCACCTGCTTGGTAGTCGTACAGAGCCACCGCCGTCACCCCGAGGTCCTCGCCGTAATCGTACTGCTGCCCGTCTGCAACAGAACGACCGTTAGTAAAGACTCGACAGACGGACTGTTCAGTTACTGTTGAAACAGTTTTAGAGATTTCTTGATTCACCTGAAGGATCATTTATGTTGCAGCTCATCTTCAGGTGTTATTACAGGACTGATGTCTCACTCTGTGTTAGTTTCACTAGTTGTACCAACAAACTGAGTGTAAATTTAAATTTCACCTTTGTGGACAATAAAGTTGAACTGTATTCTTGAAATCTGTTCTGTGAGCTCTGAATCTCTGATGATGTCAGCAGGTGTACAGCTGGAAAGATTAACTGATCAATCTCCTCCATCATTAACCCTGACGAGTTAATTCATCAATCAGAAACATCAACGGTCACAAATAAAAGCAGGGCTTCACCTCCTGCTGTGGTCTCTGCGGGGGTCTGGTACAGGTCCTGGTCCTGGTCCTGGTCCTGGTCCCGGTCCCGGTCCCGGTCCTCCTGCGGAGCGTACTGGGTCTGTGGCTCCATCTCGTACAGCGGCTCTCCGTTCTCCTCCGCAGCGTCGTGCGACACGTCCTCAGCATTCTGACGAGACAAACACAATCTGTTTTAGCAACATCGTCGTCTGATCATCAACACCGATGGAACAGAATAAACTTTACATGTTAATCAGTTCACAGATTCAGTTTATTACCAGCTTAGTTTAAACACCAAGTGAAGCTAAAATCACAGAGTCAGCAGCAGAACTGAGAACTGATCATGCATTAAGAGACTGAGGAGCAGGAAACATGTTGTATATTAACAACATACTGAAACAGGAGGCTAGACTTTATATTGTCCTTTATCTGATTATTAAGATGTGATCGTTATCAAGGACGGAGCTTTAATTTAATACTTTTTGATCATCTTTTATCATGTTTTTAATAACTCTAAAGTACAGGGAGGAGAAATGTAGCAAACTATAGATAAATTTATCAGATTTCATTTTTATATTATTGGAACTGGATCAATGAACAGTGATTGTCTGGTGTCACCTGCAGCGACCAGACAGGAACATAAAACATTCATCCAGTCAGATGTTCACATCAACCCAACTAATGTTTGATTATCATACTAAAGGTTTTATGTTTCATCAAACTGCAATAATCATCCAATGTTTGCACCTGTAGCTGCATCGTTTTGCTTCTATGACAATGTCTTGGAGAATAAAATTCTTTGCACCTCCACCTGAAATATATATAATATTATATACATTTTGTAGCTTTGAGCCAACAACACAGATGTATAGCAGAAGCATTCCTTCACCTTCTCTTGAGTTCAGTTCAGTCATTTAAGCATTTTCAAGCTTTTTCAGCACCTAACAGCTGTGATAATGTGCACATGTTTATACATACACACTTGAAGTACTTATTCTACGTCATCACATTAAATCAAACATTATTGTGCTACAAACAACCAAAATGATGTCTTGTGATCTTCTACAGGACGTAGACAAACCGAAAGGAAAACATACAAACTTCTGTCTGTGGACGTGGCAGCGTGTAGAACCTGGCTGAGCTGATCACCTGAACAGGTGATTTATTCGAGGAGTTTCAATAACTTTATCCAAAATTCAGCACTTTATGAACCCTGCAGTAACACCCAGCAGGACTCACCTGGAATGTCGCTGCAGCCGCTGGCTGGACCGGAGGAGTCGGGCTGGGAGTGGGACTGGGACTGGCAGCAGCAGCAGGGACGGGAGAGGGGGCCTTCTCCTCCATCTTACGGCGCGCCTCCTCCTGCTCCTGCTTCTCCTTGGCCTGTCGACGCGCTCGCTCCTCCTCGGCCCTCTTCCTGTCCTCCTCCTCCTTCTGCTTGGCGATGTTCTCGAAGCGGGCCTTGATGCTTCCTGTGCTGCTGCCGGCTGACGAGTGGAGAGTCGGAGGATAAAGAAATGAGTCCACACGTTGCTTTAAACTCTGACGGAAACACAGCTGATGTTCACAAACTCACCAGCCTCCACAGGTTTGGTTTTCTGGTAAGAGGAGGTCGGCTTCGCCACGTCATCAAAGGTCCCGGCACTCTGTCGACACCGGAGACAAAGACGTGAGAAAGCTCTCCACATCACTTCACACATTCAAACACACGAAACACTCCTTACCTTATCCATGCGATCATTCTGGACTCCAAATTTCCCTCCAAATCCTTTAGAATAATCTGGTAACAAACAGGAGGAAAGAATATTTTAAGTTTCTGTTTCACATCAATGACTCAACCACAGTCGGGATCACCAGAACCTGTTTCTCACAGCGGACCTTCAAGCTTCAGTATCAGAAGCTTCTCAGGTCTGCTGAAGTTCAGATGAAGCAGACTGTGGTTGGTTTCAGGAACTGATAGACTGAGACGAGCTGCTGGGGGCTGATGAGCTCATGCAAACCTGTAGAGAGGAGGAACAAAATAAACTGAGCGCAGACAGAGACAGCCGGAGGACGGACAGGAGAGTCTGAACATAACAGGAGGCAGACGCGTGGGGTGAAGCAGCCATCTTGGCTCAATCTCTGCTTGAAGATCAGCCACGTCTGCGAGCTCACAGCAGGAGGCCGCTGTGGTCGGACGACTTCATGCACAAAACAAATGCAGAAGCAAACAAACAGCTACAGACAGCAGGGGAGATGATCAGGGCCGAGGTGATGGACAGTCAAAGATAAATACTGCTCCATCAGTAACGTACGGGCCGGGCCGGGCCGGGCCACAGGAGGACGTCTACATGTCTGCAGATACCTTCCTGTGCAGCACACTGATTAACATCACACTGACCCAAAACAAGCTGTTTGCAGCAGGGAGCGATCAGCGCATCGTTACAAATAAATACAAAATAAGAGCGAAAAAAAGGCCGGGAACAGAAAGTTTCCACACCTGACCAGCACAGAAGAACACAGACGTACCACAGACTGAACTGAGATCCGTCAACAGGGAGGATCATCAAGACTCAAGTTTATAAAGTCAAATAAAAACTGATTTCTCTCCAATTTAAAAAGGAAAAGAGACATTTCACCCAAATAACAACAGACATTTTTATCATTTCTATTATTATATATTATGTTATATTATTCTTATATATTTTGTTTGTTCATTCTGGACTGTGTTGCTTTGTCATCATCTTTAATAACAGCAACATCTCTCTGCTGCTTCTGTGTGAACTCAAGTTTGGCTTCAACTAATAATAATTTTCATTGATTAATTAACCTGCTGATTATTTTCTCAATTAATCGATTTGTTGTTTAGCTGTTTCCTAAACGCCAAGACGAGACCAGAAACCAGAAAATATTCACATTTAAGAAGCCGAGATCTAAAAATGACTCAAACTGATTCATCGATTATCAAAAATAGCTGGTCATTAATTTAAAAGTTAACCACTTGTTGATTAATTGTTGCAGCTCTAACCTGACCTGTGTTTTATTTAATCTGTTGTCTGAGAGGTTAATGAGGTCTCCAAAGTTAACATTAATGAAGGTGTTATTATTAAAGTGTTATTAAAACCGCAAACAAACATTTTAGATGAAGAACAACGAACATTAAATGATATATAAGTTGATGTAGGAGTTTTCTACCTGGTTAGTTATTGTAAACAAACATTATGATTGGTTCACAGCCTTGAGGTGTGCTTACAAAATCGAGTATGAACTTTGATCCTCAGCTTTGAACTTTACATAATAAATCGTAGCTTGTTCTGATTGGCCGAGACATTTAAGTTTGTAAAAATCTACATTTTTCTATCTAACAGAATCCCGTCCACCTCCAGTGAGTGTGAGGCAGAAGATTCAGTGAGATGCCAGCAGAGGCAGGTGAGTCTGTGGTGATTCAGGTGAAAGAGCTCGTCTGCAGTGTTCATGTTAACTGGTTGGTGCTGCAGAGGTGGAGGGTGTGTGACAGGAGGGGGTCCTTCACTTTAAAGGAAAACAGCCATTGCTGAGGATGAGGAGGAGGAGGGAGTGAAGGACGGAGTGTCAGGCTGTGAGGAAGCATGTGGGTGAGGATTGTGGGGGGGGGGGGCTGTGATGGGAGGTGGGGGAGGTGGGGGAGGTGGTTGTGTTCTGGGGTATCTGTGCCTTTCTGGGACTCGTGCTTGGCCAGGCTCTCCTTGTGCTCATAGCCCAGGGCACACTGGTCCTGCTTCTCCACCTCTACCCCATACCGCCCTCCAAACCCACGCTTATAGTCTGCAACACAACACAACACACACACACACACACACACACACACACACACATACGCATATATGTGGACAGAAAACCACACACACACACATATAAATAGACAAACATATAGAGACAATGACACACCGAGCAGGTTCAGTGACATGAAGGAGACGCGTCGTGCTTCTCTGTTCTACTTTACATGATGTTGAATTCTTGTGGTCAGAGTCACTGCAGAGTTCTCTCAACATGATCGAGGTCAGAGGTCACAGCTCTACCGTGACCTCTGAGCTCCTCCCTCATCCTTCTTCCCAGCCTCGCTGTACCTGCTCTCTTTACCTGGCTCATTTCTTTACCGGCCTCCTCTTGTGACATTTATTAACCGGATGCTTTGCTGCGTTTGTCGTCCTGATCCCAGCGTCCCCATAATCTCTCAAACCCTGAGCCCGTGTGGACTAAACCGTTTGTGACATTTCACTTTCCATTTGTGGGTTCGTGACTTATTTTTTGCGTTTTAAAACATACAACAACTAAAAACAGAAGAACACATCAACACAAAACAAACCGGGGCAGCAGCCATCGATCACTTTGGTAATCGAGTATTCTATCGATTATTCTGGTGAGTGATGAAGTAATTTTCGTTAAATCACTTTTGTTTTAAGTGCATTAGTAACATCCAGATGATAAAGTAAGACATGTTTCTTAAATTAACAAAGAATTGATTTCCTTTTTGAGAAATTACAGTTTGTATTGCATAAATTGTAAAATCTGTCACTGCAGCAGATCAGCAGAGTGATCGTGATCATTAACATCAGAGCTCATCAATATTACTTTAATTCATTTAACAGCAAGTAGTTTGTGAAACAGAAATAATCAGCGGTGCTACACAGCGAACTGTAACGGTAACCTGGAATCTTTTCAGCTCTGATAGAAACAAAATGAGTTCCATAATATTTTTCAGCTTGTTAATTTTTGATTTGAGTGAAGAATCAATTTCAGGAGAAAATATATCCTCAAGATGTTTTGCAGTACGGAATAATGAAATTAACCAAATATTATTAGGATAATCTTCTTTTTGTTTTGAAGTTTAAGGGCTTGGTAACCCATGGCAACCCTGTGCTACACATGACAGCGCTGTGATTTATGGGTAATTCCTTCAGATAAACGACCTGCGGCTCATTTCTTCTCTCTCAAAACTGAATCAAAATGTATTTTTTCCTCGTCTCGTCACTTCTCTGAAAGCACGCTGTGTTCAGTCCTCCGTTCAGTCACTGTACAAACTGACCTTTGCTGACTGATAACGAGCTTCAGGAAGTTAGAAAGTTGCAGAGCTCACTGTTCGACCTTCAGAGAGGCTTTCAACAGCTTTAAGAATGTTTTTCACAGGATAAAAGGGTTTTTTCTTCTAGA
Organism: Sparus aurata; assembly: GCF_900880675.1. Taxonomy (NCBI): domain Eukaryota; kingdom Metazoa; phylum Chordata; class Actinopteri; order Spariformes; family Sparidae; genus Sparus; species Sparus aurata. The sequence goes on along the minus strand of NC_044190.1, from coordinate 39,004,251 downwards.
TTTCAGATGCTGGTGAGACAGAAGTGTAACTTTATTATACGACTGACCTTATTTACGCTGAATGACAGCAGCTCCAGCAGACATGCAAATCTAAATCTGAGCTGTGGTTTCACTTCCTCAATCTGAACCGTTTCTCACCAACAGTTTGAGGAAGTTGTAAACCTCTGAACGACCACATCCAAAGCCACAATCAGACCACATCAGAGCTGAAGAGCGGGGCCGAGGAGGAAGAAGGGTTTTACAGTGAACACACATTGTTTGCTAAACTCAAAGCAGACAACTTATAAATGCTGAAGTTTGGTGGAAATTCCCCCCAAATGAAGGGTTTGATGTGCTTCTTAACAGGACAAATATCCAGTTTTTATTCATCTTCAGCCATAAATTATAATACTTTTCTGACGAAATCTAATTTATTTACAATAGAGAAGACAAAGACCGTTTCATCAAGTCGAGTATAAACCAGACGCGCCTCAGCTGGAGGTGATTTGTGTTTAACTGGAGTGGATTTTCCCCTGGACACTGAAACGATCAGATCTGACATCATCAGCCTGGAGGTTTGACTTTCTGTCCCTGTAACTGTAGATTTTTTGCTTCTTCCCTAAAAACCACAGAAATCAGAACCAGTACCTTTCTGGGACTCGTGGAGCTGCAGTTTCTCCTGGTGGTCCCATCCCAGCGCCGATTTATCCTGTCTGTCCGTCTGCACGCCGAACTTTCCCCCGAAGCCTTTAACGTAGTCTGCAGACAAACAGAACACACAGAAGAATCAGACGTCAACACCCGAACATGATTCTGGGTCCTGATTTCATCCAAGGATCAATAAAATCATACAACTGTGTCCTACAAAACTGTTACAGATATTCATTTATATTATCAGCTGATAAATGGATCCAATAATACGAAGACAAGTTTCTTAATTGACCAACAAGCACAGCATCCACAGAACGTGGCGGTAAGCACCTTTAAAGTCGGTTCACGATCCGCCAACAAACAGAGAAGACAATGAAGGAGGACGACATGATTGTAATGTGTGATACATGTTCCACAAGGATTCAGAGAGAGTTACAAACCTCATTAGATCTGTGAAATATTACCTCATCCATCAGTGCTCACTACAGCTGAGCCTATATTACTCTACAATCAGCATAAACCACAAGTTAGAAATGTCTTTTTAATAAACTGTTGATTATCTTATCAGTAACGACCGAGGAAAACAGGTAATTATCATTATTGAGTCATCTGAGATAAATCCTCGCCCTGTATTCATATGCAGGACTTAACAACTGTGTTCCTTATGAACGGGTCGTGTTATCACTGGAGCATTAAAAAGTCTGGTTCTGTTATCAGAGCACGTGACCCGGTTATCACAGCCTACATCACACATGCAAACGCAGCCCGGTGCATTGTGGGAATTGCTGAGTTCACCTGCGCCTTCGACAGCGGCCCATATTTACAAGCTGCTGTTGGCCAACAGGCAGTAAAAGTCAGTCAGACAAGAAGCTAGAGGTGAGGCTGCTCTGCTGTGTTGCAACAGAGTCCAGACGAGTCCGGACACACATGAAGGTGTGACCGTCCGATAACACGTCAGCAGAGCGTTCAGGGATCAGAGCTAACCACACCTGAATATAGACTACAGCCAGGCGTCAGAACGTATCACACATTTTAACTGACACACAAGAAAATCAGCAAAACACAAAGTGAGTGACTGTTTATTTCAGTCACTACTGTTTCACTCATGAGGAGACTCTCCAGTCGAACCTCCAACAGCCGGAAACAATTTAGAAAACCTGATGGAAAGATGACTTCTCTGTCTGTCTGTGTACTGATGTGATGGAGGACACATCAGGTCTGCGTGGAGTGATCACCACTGCTAATCTGCTGCTATGTTTGTCTCTTCAATTCATCGAGTAGTTTTTTCAGTTAACCGTTCGCTACGTTACAACTCCTCTCTCAATCAGTGCACTAACTCTTCTCTGAAAAAGGTTTAAGAAAACCTCCAGCGAGCATTCAAACGTTTTTGAGATCGCTATCAAACTTTTCTCAGGAATATTAGATATCACAGCACATATATTACATAATACAGTGTGATGTGATTTGATGTGATGTGATGACACCAACCTTTCTGTGACTCGTGCCTCTCAGTTTTGCCCTGGTACTCGAAGCCCACAGCGCTCTTGTCCACCTTGTCGGTCTCGACACCAAACTTGCCGCCAAAGCCCTTGGCATAATCTGCAGACGTCCGAAGCAGAGGAGGGAGAGGAAAACACAAAGTTAAGTCAGGAAGAGATGTAACATGACCCATGAGTCTTTCACCACCAAATATTTTTCTCCCCCTGCAACGAAAACCGGAGACAGACAATGAGATTCAACTTTAATAAAGATATAATATTTCGTATATTCATTATGACTCAGTATAGTTCATCTAAAAGGCTTTAAAGTCACATGTTTCTTCTATTAAACTGCATTTTACATGAGACATAAACTAAGAGCTCATTATCATCTCTCTGAAATACTGAATAAAACTTCTGAGCATATTTCAGTCGTATATCTGCATTCTTAAGGAGAAAAAAAAGAGACTAAGTGAACTGGAAGAAAACTGATGCCTTCACAACAAAGGGCATGTTTAAAAGGAAAAAGAATACTGCTTTAAACTCTCCCACTCCCCCGGAGAACCAGCCGGGTCGGGCTGAAGCCACAAACCAGCAACTCTGAGTCAATCACCTGAAACCTGAGACGAGGAGGAAGCAGGGACATGAAAGCAGAGTGTTTCAGAGAGGAAATGGCCTCCTACATCTTGTAAGACTTCAGAGACATTAACGTCCTCTGAGGCAGACGAAGTGTGTGTGTCATATCTTACACACGATATATAAAAGTATTTTATTTGACACTGAAGCAAAGAAACATCACGCCACACACACACACACACACACACAACTGAGGGTTTAAAAAAAACAAAGCTGCGTTTGCAACCTTACACAAGCAGGCTGAGGAATGAAGGACGAGGAAGAAATGCAAAATAACATGATCTGTCAGGACCTGCACTCAGCTGTAGAGGTGTGTGTGTGTGTGTGTGTGTGTGTGTGTGTGTGTGTATCCACATTTCTCCATACCCTCCAGGTTAATGGGAATTCTGCACGTCAGGAGATCTAAACAAACCTTTCTGGGACTCGTGTTTCTCGGTTTTGCCCTGGTAATCGAAGCCCACCGCGCTCTGGTCGACACGATCTGCCTGCACGCCGTAACGCCCCCCAAACCCAGTGGAGTAGTCTACACAGCAAAGCAAGGGGGGTTGCAAGGGTCAAAGGTCAGGGTGAGGAAGCGATCACAAAGCAGCCCAATTCCAAAAAAAACCCCATAATATTTATTAGATGTCAGCTGTCATCATCATCACAAACCCCTGTTATGCTATTCTTAAATCCTGTTCACCCCAAAAACAATAATACATATTGTTCCTCGTCCATTTAGTGCCATTTATACACTGAGATTGTTTTGCTGTGAGCTGCGATCAGCTGTAGAGATCCCTGTGTCCTCTCCAGTCATGGAGCCAGACGGCACCAGAAAATTACATTTAGAAAAACTTAACAGTAGTGTCTCTTCCCAGAAATCATGACCGGGTTACTAAAGATAATCCACAGGCTGATTAAAACCTGCATCACAGACTACAGGCTCTTGGCTCATGACAGTCCAGGATGTTGTAAAAGTTAGCCAGCCTCTCGTCTACGAGTAAGTGGACCAGGTCTGTGGACTATCAGGAGCAACCCGGTCATGTTTTCTGAAAAGAGACGCAACTGTTGTTTTTTTGGTTCCATGCAGCTCAACTATACTGGAGAGAACGCAAACCAATCCCAGGCTCGTATCTCCAAAGCTCACTAAAAGGATCTGGATGAATGCATTTTTGATTTTTGGGATGAACGGTCCTTTTAAAGAGATACGCTGCGACTTAAAAAGAGAAATATCTGCAGTGTTGTTCCTTAGTGACACCACTGAGGAACCATTGGAATTGGGCAAATGTGCAGCACTCCTGTGCAACTCTGGAGGGGATGAAGCAACACAAAGGTGATGACAGAATGAGCTCATGAGATCGCAGCTTCAAAAAAACAAAAGCCAAGAAGCCAGAGTGGACTCGCCGTTCACACTGTACACAGTGCAGAGTGTAAGTGTTAAGAGTAGTTTTGTTTCAGCTGCATTCAATCACATCAGATGTATTAAGACTGTTGAATTTTAGCTTTAATCGTCCTCACTGAGAGGCAGAAGGGAAACAATTCAACACTAAATGCAATGTAATAAAAAGTAAAACATTTGACTAACATAACACTAACAAACTGCACTGTTCAGTACGGTAAGGCTGTAAAGCAAATACAAAACAGCAGCTTCACTAGCCAACAACATGAACACAGCTTCCAGCCGTGGTGCGTCTGTGCAGTGACATCCTGGCAGAGCCCAGATCAGCCAGCCTCTGATCAGACAACAGCAGCACACATGGTGCAGCTGGCCACCAGCCAGATGTTCATCAAACTGTTGGTGCTTCTAAAATGTGTCTCCTGCAGGCAATTTAGGAAGCTAATCAAAACCGAACAGGCTAATAAAAACATGAACATTCATTTCTAATGTGTCAGCTGAATGAGGAGGTCAGCTCCATGTCCTGGATTAATGTCGACGTATATTCATTCAGAGAAGTCTGACAATCATAACACAGGTGACCTCTAAAGCAAACGTGCAAGAAATCAGGTTTGTGACGTCACCTTTCTGCGAGGCGTGTTTCTCCGTCTTCCCAGCGTACTCGAACCCAACAGCTGACTGGATGAGAGAGGAAGAGTCAACACAATCACTTCTGCAACAACATTTTCTAAAACAGTCTCAGTCCAGCTGTGAGTTGCTTCTTTAACATTTAATGCATCAACAGAAAACCTGTTTGACATCAGTTATATACGTCGTTGTTACTGCAAGTTGTGGACAGGACAGGAAATACCTGGTCAACGCGGTCAGCCTGCACTCCAAACTTCCCTCCAAAGCCCTTGGAGGTATCCGTCTGGGAGCAGTGCTTGGACAACTTGCTCTGATAGTCGTGACCCACAGCAGACTGTCAGCAAACACACAGACAAAAAAAAGACAACTTCAGAACATAAAAAAGAGCAGCGAGGGAGCATCTGAGGAGGGGAAGGGTCAGGAAAAGAGCAACACAGCTGGAAACACGGCCAGCGGTTGGTGGTGGTGACACCTGACTCATCAGTGTGGTGTAAACAGTGCTCGGTCATCACATTCACGCTGCAGCGACCACACAGCCCAGAGAGAGAAAGGTGTGGATGGATGGAGCTGCTTGCCAGGAAAGATTATCGAGTGTGAAACGGTCACATCTGACTCAGCCTGTTCTCACAAACACACACATGCACACACACATGCACACACAGAGGAACATTAGAGAACCGGCTGCAAAGGCTCGACGGACTTGCAAGTGATTTAGGTTTGTGAAAATGTTGGTTTCATAGATTTTTAAAGAGAGCCCTCTTTGAAAAAATGAAAATCTACAACTGGGAGATGTTTTAGAATTACAGACCGGATCTAACAAGCTGGTTTATATTTAGAAACAGCTGCAGGAAAAGACCACGAGGACAGCAGAACTGGTTTCACACCTTAAAGAAAACAGCAGGATGAGATTTAATCTGTCCGTCCGTGTATCAGCTATAGAGAACTCACTGTACCATAGTGCACCTGTTTGCAGAATGAAGTGAACAGAGGGTACATTACATTAGAGTCAAGGGTGCGGTGATGAACTGCTGCACACGTTATTGATCCAGAGATCAGTAACAGTCAACAATGAGCGCTACAATCTAATATAACCTCGTCTGGGAGAAATATAGGTGTCATTACACGACACCGAGTGTGCAGATGATGATGGATAAGGACGTCAGAATGTGAAGAAATGCTTTATTATGAAACTCAAGCTTGTTAACAAACCAGTTTTCCTGCTTTCAGGTCTCACTTTCTAAAAACACACAAACTTGTATTATATCAACAGACAGTTTACAGAGACTGCTGTGTACAGAGACATCTGTAAAGGACCTCCGGCTGACAGGATCCTTCTTCAAATGTGGATTTAACTAAATGATTTGGGATGTTCCCGTTTCAGGGGAGCAATTATGGGCCCTTTGTTTTTATTAATAACTCGTGTTGTTGCCAGGTAGACCAAGAAATCTTCATTGAAATTCAATAACTGAATGTCTTAAGTCATTTAGCATCAACAGGCTAACAAACAAACACAGTCGCTGCTCTTCATGCTCACAACATTCAGCGTGAGGTTCAAAGGATGATATGTCAAAAACTGGATTTGCTGCTGGTATAAAATATTTATTTTGACCTGCTTGAGATAAGTTTAAAAAAAAAGTTTGTTATCTGACATGAATGTTGTCAATCACTTTAACATCAACGAAAACTGTGAAAACTTTGAAACAGAATTAGCAGTCAAACAAATCCAGGAAGCAACCTTTAATATACCCTTATTTTACACAACAAATATCCTTTTTTGGAAATAAACTGCTTTAAACTTTATTTTATCCGGCTACACAACCACTTACTCAATGACAAAAGAATTAAGGAAATACAGCCTCACAAACTGACAGATGTCACGAGGTGTTGTAATGCAACAGATCAACATCAGTGAGAGTCATCTTATCTGCTGATCGGCTGATGTCAGTCAACAATGAGAATAAAGGTTGATACTGACATTCACCAACTGATCAGTGCATCCTCAGTCATGATACACAAAGTAAAATTTTAAAGTTTATTCTGGACATTTTCAGAATAATCTCCCTGTGAGGACCATTTAGAGGCAGATACAGATCCACGTGTCTTGTGGTCTCTCTTACCTTGTCCATGCGGTCTTGCTGAACTCCAAATTTTCCTCCGTATCCGTGCGAGGCTTTGGGCATGGTCTCCAACTCCTTCTGCTTCAGGCTGGTGTGCTCCGTCGACACCGTCTCACGCAGCCGGTGGATGCTGTGCCGAGGGAGGACAGAGTCAGGTCACACGTTTTAGCGCTTTCTACGCTGAATTTAATACAAGAGGGAACATGAATTGCTTCCTCTGCTTACTCTATGTGCTCCTGGTGTCCGGAGCCCGACACCGTCTTGGCCCCCCAGCGCTGCTCCTTCTCCGATACGTCATTCTAGAAAAAACATGGCACCGAGGAGAATAAAGGATGGAGTTGAACTTTAGAAGTGCAGCGAGGAGAACTAAAAGGGAAACAGACGAGTGAAACATACCTCAAAGTCCGGGTCAGTCTCCCAGTCGTCTGCCTCGTCATTTACAGCCACATTGACCGACTGTCCTGCTGCTGCCTTCCACATGTTTAGAGCAACTCACACTGAAACACAAAGAACGTCGACTTGAGACAAACAGAATTCAAACAGGCAGAGAGATCAGTTCCTCAGGAAGAATTCAGAGGGGGAACCATTCAGTAAAATGTTTTAATGTTTTAATATTTACTGCAGTAATAATCACATGTAGAGCTGTGATGATGTAAACTGGCAAAAGACAATCCATTACAGTTTACAGTAACCAACAACTAAAAAGACATGAAGGCATGTGGGAAGAGCTGCAACTAACAATTATTTTTATTGTTGGTCAATTATTTTCCAGTGGTTCAACCTATAAAATGTCAGAAAATGGTAAAAAATATGTTCCTTAAAGCCCAAAAATGTTCAGTTCACTGTCACAGAGGAGGAAAGAAACCAGAAAATAATCAGATTAAAGAAGCTGGAATCATTTTGACGATTGAATATTAATGAAAATAGCTGGTGATTAACAGATATGTCGACTCAAATCACGGCTGTGATTCGACTTCCTCAACGAAAGACTCAACCAAGAGAAGATGAACTGCTCGAGACTTCAGTCACAAATCCTGCTCGCACACTAAAGTACACCAACCTGTGGAGCCCGACAGATCCTGGACCTGTGGGGCTGAAGCCAATATCGGGAGGTAAAAGACTTCAATATTGATACGCAGTAATCCTTCAAATGTGGTTCAACTTAAGTGTCTATAAAACATCAGTGCACCGAAACAGTAACTCCACTGGGTTTAATAATAATAATTTAAACCCACATATTTATCTGCATTTTGATCTCTAAAACAAACAAAAGAAAGTTTCCATCTTGCTGAACATCAGAGGATTTACAGGCTGATCTGTGAGGGTCCAGTGTTCTGGTCCGGTTCTGAGTCAGAGATGCTGCACAGCTACATGATGTTTACCGTCCTGCTGGTTCTGGGTGATCTCGGGTGATCTGCCATCTGACTAGAACAAAAGCCTCCTGTACTAATCTTAATTCCTGACTCAGCGCTGTGTGGTCAGTCCCCATCTGTGTTGAATCAGAGGGGGCAGGAGACGTGGCTCCATGCACCTCAGGAGGAGGACCAGGAGGCGTCCTGAGACCGGGAGGCGTCCTGAGACCAGGAGGCGTCCTGAGACCAGGAAGCAGCCTGACAAGTCCAAACTTTCAGTGTGTGTTACATGGCTGAGGTGTCTCCTACAACACAACCACACCCTTCTGCTGCTCACATCCAAACCCTCATCAGACTTTAAGTCTTTCTGAGGAGGAAAGGTTCAGTTACTCAGTGTTCATGAGTCTGATCTCCAGGGAGCAGCGAGGAGAAGTTATCCCGATGCGTTAACGTGATTTCCGTGAAGTTAGCTCGTGTGACGTCGCCCTAGCTAACGTTAATGTCGGTTAGTTCGCTTCAATCGAAGTGGGTCAGGTCAAAGAATTAAAGACGATCATATGCGAGGATGAAACGCAGTTAATTAGACGGTTAAACTGAGACAATTATCCGTCTGTTCTCACCCGCAGACAGGCTCAGGAGGCAGGATGAACACCTCGGAAATGGATCCGTGGACACGTCGGGATGTAAAGATGAACGACGAGGAGCCGCAACTGCGTTTATATCAGCTCCAGAGTCAGAATACTGTGTGTGTGTGTGTGTGTGTGTGTGCCTGGCTCTGGCATTTCCTGTTCCAGTTTTCCAGTTAGCTAGCATGCTAAAGCTAACATGCCTGCTGGACTGGTTAACTGACTCAGCGCGCGCTCGGCGGCACAGGTAGACATTTTCCCGACGTCCCGCTCCGAGGTGTTCACACTCACCGTCCGTCCACGAACACAGCTCCGACCCGCAGGCTCGACTCTGATTCTACGATCCCCCTGGTGGATGTTGAGCCCGTTCACACCTCCAGCTCTGATGGAGATCAGTTCTCTGGGCTCTGCTGGATCTCGGCTCTCTCCCTCCGCGACGCTTCTTCCGGCTCTCCCAGTATCCCGTCCTCCGCCAGCGCTGACGTCACCGGTGGGCGGGGTTTGTAAACAATAATTATTTAATTTAATCAAATTTCATTTAATGAAAAAGTCTTTAAATTATCAGATACAAATAGAAATTATTAGATCAACATAGAAATTATGGTCTAATTTTTTTATTAATAATTATGACATGAAAAAAATTGTGAGAAAAAAATCGGGATGAAATATTGATAATGACTTAATTTATGTATAATTTAATTTGGAAGGTAATATAATTATGGTATAAAAAATAGGAATTATGAAACAAAAAGTCCTAATGACATTTTAAAAAAAAATTTATTTTGAGAAAAAGTCTTAAATATGAGACAAAGTCACAAAAAGATAGATATAAAGTCATGAGTTACAAAAAAGATAAAGTCATAAATATGAGACATAAAGTCAAAGATTCAGATAAAAATTATAAATCACAAATATGAAATCATCCAATTATGAGATAAATCAAAATTATGACATTACAATAACAAAATGTATCATAATGATTATTATGTATGTCATAAATGTATTGATTTATTTTTTACATAAAGGCTATATTTTGATTTGGGCCTCCATATTTATTTGTTTCTTATAAATACTAAAAAATTATACCATTAAAAAAGAAAAAAAAAAGTCTCATCTCAAAGGGGTTTTATCCATGAATCTAAATCTATGGTCTTACCTCACAGTTATAACAGAATGTAAAAACATACAGAGACAGATCGCAAATATCAAACAAAGCTTCAATAGAATTATATTTGTATTAATCTTGGTCGGACGACTGAGGTTGTTTGTGTTTACAAGATGTAGGAATCTGTTTCTGTTGCATCTTTAAGCAGCTTGAGGTGAAAAGAAAAGGCTGTTCAAGTGTTTGATTGATTTATGTCAACACTGTTTAATATGTTGATCATTTGTTTAAGTATCTTAAAGAATAAAATCTGACTTTCAGTGTCACCAGTTGATATTTGACAGTAATCGTTGCTGCTTGTAATCTTCTAATTGCTCTTATTGTTTTACCTCTCAGCCTCATCACGTCTCCTGTTCTTATGTCTCTGTTTGTTTATATTGTATATTTTATAATGTATATATAATCTTCATTGTTTGTTTATTGTTTATTATCTTCAATGCATGCACCTTATTTACCAAGACAAAATCCTTGTTGGTGTGAAACCCTTCTTGGTAATAAATCTGTTGCTGATTCTGATTCACTGCATCACATCATCATAAATATAAATAGAGGAAACACTGATGACCACGTCTACGATCAAACTGTTCTGTATGATGACAGATAAACAAGCTCAGGCTTGTACCAGAGTGTTGAAAGTACCAATATTACTGATTCTTATCTTGACTACTGTGAGTTAACAGGCCGAACACAACGCAGTCATAACTCATAAAACATAATCGTTTTGCATTTTTTATTAGCACAAATGTTTTCAATGGATATCATTTTATATTTTTAAATTATATATTTTGACTGATGAAGTTTACTGAAGGGGACAAATCTCAAATTTTTCTCGACCCTGATTTAATCTTTCCTGATAAAACTAAAGTATTGTGTTCAGCATGTTTTTTTGTAAAATTTGTTTTCTCCATCTGCTCTGAATTTGTCAGGAAGCAGACATAAATAAGTTGTTTATCACTGTGTGCATTATGTCGCCAATTACACAACTTTTAATAATATATATAAAAAAAACTTTAACAAAAATCATTGAGAAAGTTCACATTTTTTGTGTCAGGCCAGTGAACGCTCACTCAACTTTTTAATTCTATATTTGTTATCAATTAAGTAGAGATAATTCTTTATTTTGACATGAAAATAAGCTTTTTCTGTTGGTCTGTGACAAAAATCATTAAATCATTATTAAAATGATGTTTTAAGATTACTATAATGTTCTCATCTTCTGTTGTAATATTGGGCCTTTGTTCAGCTGACCGGCTCTGCACCAACTGAACACTCTCTAGTTAAAGTAACAAATAACAAGAAATTATTTGAAATGTATCAACAATGCCTCAGTTTTCCTCTGAAGCGAGATTCAAAGTACATTGTTTTTTTTCCTCCACAGAACTTCTGGGAGGTTCCAGCACATTAAATAAAGTATATCTTGACCTTCTGAACGGTGCTGACTCATCTCTGCAGCACTGCCTAAAACTGGAAGTGGGAAATGGAAAGTTTCCTCAGGGGATACTGAGATCGGTGAGTAAGGTCTTTCTCTACAACTTTTTAGTGTCCTTGCGAGTCATTTGAGTGGAATGCAGGGAATTCTCCTTCATCTTCTGATCAGCAGTGACCTGAAGAAACAATCCCTCAGGACGACAATTACCGTCACATTTCAGATGTGCACCTGACGAGCAGATGACCGACACAACATCGTCTTCACTCATCAAACTAAAGACAGAACCAGGAAATGGCGAGACATTGTTGAATGAAAAGCTTTAGTCTGTTTTTTGTTTCTGCAGTGGAAAATAAGTTTCAGTATTTTATTGAAAGTAAGCAATAAATAATATTGTGATAAAAATAGTTTATAAGTACTCAGACTGTACATCATTGTTACAAGATCAGAAGATTCAATGGGAGGAGCAGGAATAAAACAACAGCAACATGATTTGTGCATACATGACTAAATCACAAACAGAAAAAGAAGCGTTTCTACTTTAATCTTCAGCTACGTGTAGGGTGAAAGAAAACTCTTCGGTTCCTTCATTCGTTAACGGCGGAACCTGTGTTGGGAGCGTAGACGGGACAAACTCAGACGTGAGGAGCGTTGCTACATTCATAGGAGCAGACTATGAAAGAGTAACTGACGAAACACAACGTGGATGAGTAACAATAAATAAGAACAGACGACAGAGAGGAGTTAAGAAACAATAAGGCTTGATATGAAATCTTCGTACAAAGTGTTTTTAAAAAAGGTCTGTGGGGGGATCGCACCGCCTTGAGGGGGATCGAGTCACAGCGGGGATCGACTGAGGCCTCAGTGAAGTTGGTCCATCGAAGGAGTTTCCACACGTTCGACTCGTCTGTTTGATTCAAGTCCTCCTGTACAGGTGAGCCTGTGCGTGTTGCTCCAGAGGTGAGGGAGGTTTGTTTTCGTTAAAGGGAGTCGAGCTGTTGGGGTGTGGTCGGGTGGGGATACGTGGAGAAGTTTCTGCATGCAAGGTCAACAAGAGAGAACCTCGAATTCCGTTTTCACTTGCATCCGATAGAAGCCCTCTGTTATGTTTTCGCTACGGTTATATGGCTTTAATTCTTAAATTCAAGAGTTTCATTTTGGTTTCGCAGATATGAAAAGAAAAAGAAGAGAAAAGAGAGAGAAAAGGAAAATATACTGTGTGTTTCACATGATATGTGTCGTCACCATCACCTGGCTTGCCAGCAGTTATTTTCACGGCGATGGATGACTCACAGTGTTGAGCAGTTTGTGAAACAGTCTGACAACTCCAGCAATTTGTCTGATATTCACACATCCGTTGACCTAAGAGCTGCATTTACACAAAATCACAGGTAATAAGCTACAAAAATTACAACAGTTAAAAAGGGCAAAGGATATGAATTAAGTTATACCACATATCAAAGTCACTTAAGCATAAATTCAATGATTAGAATTCAAATCAAAGAGAAAAGGAAAAAAAAAAACATACATCTGGTCAATAGAATCAGGTTATAAAAAAGATTAGATAAAATGTCTGTTGGTAGAAATATACAAACTCCAGACAGCTGAAACATTCAGTTACATACATCTGAGAGCTGAGCTTAATACGGGCACAGTGGAGAAATGTTTCTTTTTAAAAAAGAAGGTTGATTAAGGGGATAGAGGCAAAAGGGATTACATAGAAATTCTAAAATCAATTAAAATGTCCCATTGGTTTACATAAATATAATAACAAATGTTGATAAATCTAGAAAGTTTCCTCTAGGGATACTGAGATCGGTGAGTAAGGTCTCTCTCTGTGATGACGACACAAAACAAAACATCTTTTTAGTGTCTTTGCAAGTCATTTCAATTCATCATCCGGGTCTTGAATGCAGGGAATTCCCCTTCATCCTCTGACCAGCGGTTACCTATAGAAATAATGAGGATAAACTGAGAAGGGGAAGAGAGAGATGAGCGGGCACGAGAGGGGAAGCAGGACAGAAGAGGAAGAAGAAGAAGAAGAAGAGGAGGAGAGGCGTAGGTCGTGCGTTATTAAAGCCGAAAAAACAAGACAGCTGCTTTCTGCTTGGAGAGAGAGACGAGCAGAGTGCAGGCTGCTAACAGCCCGACCGAATGCTCTGAAGTTACAGGTGATGTGTGTGATCTTACCGTTGTGTGTTAACAAGAGTAGGTCCTGACTGTGGCAGTGTCCAGCCTCTGTATAGACTGACTTCCTGTGTTTCCATGTTGGTAGAATCACATGCAGAGACGTGCCATTAGTCACAGCAGAATAAACAAGCAGCAAAGCCATTCAAGAAGAATTAAGAGTTCACGAGGAGTCTGGGCTCTTTGGGAGCCGTCAGAGAAGTATTACTGGAGTAAGTAGCAGCAACGACAGAGATATTTTCACACACACCAACACATTCACGTGCACTCATTCTTCAGCTTACCCTCCATCGGGCTCCTCTTTGGCTGCGTGGAGGGAGAAGACGCGCTGCCGCTGTTCACTCGGAAGTTGGCAGGCAGGGTGTCTGACGCACCCAGCGACACCCCCCTCATGTCTTTGGGCCGGAACTTCTTCCTCCATGAGGGAGCCCGGCGGAAGTTCTTATCATCATCCTGAAGGAGGAGGAGGAGGAGGAGGAGGAGGAGGGTGGACAGGAAGTTGGTTTCACATATAATTTCTCGGTCAGCTGTGTGTTAGTTAGTTAGTTTGTGTGTCGATGTGTTAATGTGTGTGTATGTCACCTCTTCCATTCTTCTGTCTGTGCCAATGGCCAGCAGACTGTTGTATTCACGCTCAAGTGTCGCTCTGGCCTAGAAAGAAGGAAGAAAAGACACAGAGCGTTACTGAATTAATTCTAACCTCTTCACGTCAGATAATAATTTCACATCACACAATTTATCTTCGATGGTAACACTTATCTAACTCCACTGTCGTCTCCCATCCTGACATTACATCATCGTCTTGAGATCTTGAGCAGCTACTCTGATTTCACTGTAATTGTTTCTCCACAGTGAATTAAGGATGTCACATTTAATTGCCGTGGCAGTGCCGGCAGCAGAGAGTTCACAACCTAACCTCCAGATTCCACTGGGCACGTCTTTGTTACCCGCTGTGTGTGTGCGACTCCGTTTATTTTGATCTCAAGGCAACTTCATATCCAACTGGGAGCGTTTCAGAAGCAAAGTGTCTGATGGTGCAGAACTGCTCTTTGTCATTTTGTCTCTGCTGATGTTTTTAAAAAAATATATATATTCATGTACTTTTTATATATTTTTAAGTATTAAGGTTTGTTTTGGTTAATATTGAAGTTAATACTTCAATCAACAGTCTGCACAAGGTGTTTTGTTTTAAAACAATATCCCTCTCTCAGCCTCAGAGATGATTAGTACTCTGAATAATCTAAAAAAGCCTCATTTGGAGATGTTCTGGATTTCGGTCAGAAGACAGCAAAACTGTGGAACCTCGAGATGAAGCTGTATGCAAGCTATGTTAGCTTCTGTTAGAGATAACATGCTGGCTAACCTGTATGAAATCACTGGATCTCTCTTCAAGAGTGTGTTCTCACTCCAGCACACATCAAGGACACAGAGATTATTTATTTTGTAGGTATGAAGATATTTGTTTAGATTGAAGTAACTGTACTGATACAAGCAGTCGAGCCTCTCGTCTTATTGGTTTGCCCTCTTATGGACATAATGCACCAACATCGATATGAAAATTGTTCAAGCACTGAAGGAATCATCGAACGCCATTTCAGCCAATTTTGACGGCCTAGAAGTGAATCACTTTTTTCTGTTTTCACCTTACACACATGGCGCTTCATCTTGCATCTCAGATGATGTTAAAAAGTGCAGTAAGTTGGTGAAACTTGAAAGTGTACCTGTGTGTTTTGTGTGGGGATCTGCAGCAGCAGGGCGAGAGCGTTGTGGTCGAAGGTTTCGTCGAGGGCCATCAGTGCTCCGTGGACTCCGCTCTCATAAAGGTTTCCACTGTACTCTTTCAGCCCGATGGCCTGAACCCAGCTGATCACACGCTCGTTACTCCACACCAACACTTCTGAAATGACAGAAGTCCAGCGCGAGTTTAAAATATGGAGGTGGATGCTGCACAATTTATATTTTGTTCACAAATCCACAGGATGGTTGTTACCTTGAAGCTCCATCTGAGACTCTTCCCGTCTCCTCTCCAGCTCCATCCTGTCGTAGTTGAGCCGCCTCAGAGACATAACGCCACACTGAAAACTGTTCCTGTTGCACACACACACACACACACACAAAGACAGGTGTTATCATCAGCACATCTACTCGTATTAAACTGATGAACATTCTTCTGTATTACTTCCTCCCAGTGACACACTACAGCCCCAATCTTATGTCTAACAGTATAAAACCATAGTTATATTGGATCGTCTTGTTTTACCTGTGGAAGCTATCCACCATTTTGAGCTGTCCTCTGAGGTCCTTCTTGGTGAGGTGGTCAAGCATGCGGGCGTCCACCAGGGACTCCATGAAGTAGGAGCGGTACTGCGGTAAACCCAGACTGGGCAGCCACTCGTTACCAATCCACTCGTGGTTCATGTCTCCGTACGCGAGAGTCTACAGTCCGAGAAGAGACGGCTCAGTAAGTATGTGCCAGAGAGTGCTGAAAATATGGATATTGTACTACATTTTTTTTTCTTAAAGGAGCTGGAAATGTTTGTTTTGTCTTGTGATAAATACAGTTAAACTTCTTTGTAACTTTAACTTCACGTCAGCCTTCCACACTGACTGGTGGATATCTCTCAGTTCTAATATGACCATTGATTCAAGGTTTAAAAAAGGCAGACAAACTCTAAATATTATGAATCTATAATGTTTATATAAAACAATTTATATAATCTAGATGGAGTTCTATCATCAACTTTTAATGAAAACTAAATATTAAAGTAAATACAGAAGGTCTACATAAGTATTCTGTCTGGTACCAGCGCTTTATTAAAATTATAATGAATTTTATTCACCCAGAATCATTTATGAATCACTGAAAGGGTTCAAGAACAATGATATTAATCTTAATTCAACAGTTGAATGATCAGAAACAATTTAATAAAAAAACATATTGAAGGTGTTCTAGTGAGAGTAAAATGTGAGTTAACTTTATATTTATTTGATTAATCTAAATGATCAGGAAAGCTTTCACTGTGTGAGCTCCATATATGTGAGTTGTCGGAGTATCTTCAAAGATCATCTGGGGTTCTAACACAGGAAACCAGACTCGCTGCACAGAAACCACAAGTGACAAAACCTGTGACGATGAAGTCACCACAGGTTTCCTTCTGAGAAGTTCATCCCTGCACTTCAGCTGCACAACCACTAGATGAAACCACTGAGTCGCTTCTGAAAAGTCAAAACAACGGTGCTGTGAATTTGGCACACAGCCTCTTTTCTGGTTTTTAAACTTGTCTATGTCCAACTGTACAGGTAGTGTGAAGCAGACGATCTTCAGCCTGCAATTTAAGATTTATCAGATTGTAAAGTGAAGTAAAGTTTATTTGAGAGGGTTTAAACAACAGTGGAAAGGTTTGAAATTATATTATATATATTTCATGTGCATTATTAACCTGTCTTTCCTGTGCTGGCTGTGTGTTAAACCTCTTGTTCTGGGGTTGTTTCCTGCAGCTGGATGGTACTACGTTCTTACTGCTCACAAACACACCCACAGTTTTTAGTATTTAGTGAGAATCTTGAAGTAGCTCTACTGTATAAACGAACCAAACTAAAGGAGTAAAACTGCATAATTTGAATGGATCATTCCAAACATGCTTGTTGTGAACGCACCCTCAGTGAGAAGTGATTGGAATTAAACATAAAAGGGAAAACTGTGACATCTCCTCTATGAGATAAAAAGAATAAACACAGACTAAAAGATAGTAGAATCTGGAAGGTGAGTAAAGGTGAGTTTTTCGGGGGGGGGAACGTGTGCAAACCTGGGCCCAGCTGCCCTCGTCATCCTCCTGGTGTTAGCATGGTTAGAGTGAGCATGGTGAGAAGAACAGAAAGGCGAGGGGTTAGTGAGGCGGCGGTGCCGGGTTAGAGCAGCTTCATGTGGAAAATATCATTCAAACTAAAATAACAAGACAGACAAATTAAAGGAAAGGCGTCGAACAGGAAATAAAAATGTGGACAGAACAAAGAAAATTGTTGGAGTGGGCGATAAATTAAAATCCTCTATTATGGGTTATTATTTCAACATTTCTTGATAATAAATTTAGAGACTGTGCAGGTTAAAGAACCGACAGGAGAGTCTGTTTTTATGTAAACTTGGTGAATTTAACACCAGACAAACATTCATTTAAAAAAACTGACATTGCAATAAAGCAGCAGATCTTGCCGTGGTCCCACTGCACGGTACAGCTCGGATCAACACACGTCTGGTGACGGGTTCTTTTTTATTCTGATGTCTACAGCTGCTGGTTCTCCTCAGTGTAGGTGGGATTCTTGGCTGATCATCATAGCAGCACCAGGTGCAACTTCAATGCCACACCAAACCCAGAAACAATGGTGGATATCCTTTCAGAGATCCTTTCATCAGCAACTGACCAGAGGAACAACTGAACCACAGTGTGGTTTAGTGGGTGGCCATTTTTCAAATCAGCGTCAAGTGAATAAAACTGGAATTACCAGTCAGGTCTCTGTTCCAGAGCTCTGGCACTGAATAATGACCTGAGCTTCTTCTTTTTTAATATACATAATGATGTCCCAGTGAAGTTGAACTTTGACATTGTAGATATAAAATATCATATCACCAAAAATCATGTATTGTGAGGTTACAGTGACCTTAAATTCTAATCGGTGGCTCCTTCAGTCAAAGTGAACTTTTGAGCCAAATTGGAAGAAATTCCCACAACACATTCTTGAGATACTGTAATCACAACAATGGGACAGACAGAAGGATGGACAGCCTGAAAACATCTGGCCACATGTACTGCTGGAGTGCCGCTGTACAGAAATATCGGGCACACGTCATGTGGTGTTAAGTGTCCGTGTCATCCTGGTGACGATTATCTCCAACCAATTAGCGGTCTGCAGTGATTTCACTCCATCATTTAGTATCGGTTGAGCTTGCTTGGACCAAGCACCAGATACTTTCTACAAATTTTGTTGATGAAAAACCCCCAAAGAACAGTATAGTGAAGTCGTACCGTGCAGTGGAACGAGGCATTTGTTTGCACACAGTTTTATAATACAACAGATTTGAAAGCCGGAAGCTACCTTAACAAATAAAACCATAAATAGTATCAGACAGATTCTTAATTTTCTAGTTTTATATACAATCATATCGCCCAACCCTAATAAATTGCAGTGTTACAGTAACAGTTTATTAAAACATAAATTAAAATGAATAAATTAAAAAGGGTTAACGGTGACAGCTGGAGGGAGTCATCATGCATATTTTTAGTGTTGTTCTTGTTCTGACTGACTCAAACAACACTGAAACTGCACTAAAATTAGCAGGTTTTTCCTCTAAACAACTATAAATCACCAAGACAAACACGTACAAACACTAAAAACTAACTAATATTAAAGCAGAAACACACACACAGTCTATACGGTCTTAAGGAGGAGACGACAAAACCACTAACGCCAACAAGAAGGAAAGAAAAATACAAACTACAAGAGTAAGATCTTGTTCCAAGTTGCCTGTGAGAGTCTGTGCAGCCGGATTAATAATGGACTGATAAACCACACTGACGTGTCAAATAATAAGCATGCAATGAGGTTTGGTGGCTGTGAAGGCAACTTGGAACGAGTCTCTACAGTCACCACAGAAGCGAGAAGCCACCAGCGTCCAGCCAATCAGGGTAGACTAACCGTGGGAGGTGTGGCTGCCAAAGTTTCCATTTCTTCATGTGTGACCCAAACGTTTCCTGTGGTCTGATCATGTGACACCCCCCAATCACAAGTGAGAGAAGTGTGAGAAGAGGGAAGAGCGATGAAGGACGGAAAGAGAGCAGGATGGAGAGAAGGTCGAGAAAAGTTGGTTTATTTATTGTTAGAAGAATTCAGCTAAAATCAAAATGAGTTTGATCCCGTCATTAGTGCAGGTTAAAGTAGTTAAAATGTCAAAGCAATTAAGTGCCATGCCCGATCAGATGACAGGAATGTGTAGACAGAGAGCTCGTAGGGAGTGTGTGTCAAACAGCTGCTGCACAGTTACCGTTCTGGAGGTCGGCGGGGCGGATGGGCTGGTCAGAGACATGATCTCCTGGATGGCCAGACGAAGCTTCAGACGATGTAACGGGTTGCTGATACCGATCTCCCTCTGGATCTCCGTGTCTGACAGCGCTGACATGATGGCTCCACTCTTCACGTTGGCACGGCAGGCAGCCACGTACCAGGCTGGCATGCCCACCCACAGCTGGCCAGAGGGGGGCAGGTCATAGACATTAGTGGACCTGGATAAATGCTTACAGAAATGTTACTTGTTTAAATGGTTTTCAGATCACGTGTGTGAGTGCCGTACCTCCAGCCAAACCACAACAGTCGGTCCATCCCACTGGGCAAATGGCAGGCCCTGCCTGCGGGCCTCCTCCAGTAATTCATGCCTGACACACAAAATACATATTAAAGCACATGTGCTATAAAAGTTTGCTGGCCGAATCACACACACACACTTACACAGCCACTAGGGGTTCACGATTTAGATTCTAAATTGAAATTGGTTCAAAATGAGATTTTAATTTTGATCATCAAAGTCAAAATTTCCACTAAGTCTTTCTCTGTGGATCCCTCGCCTACTTGAGCATCTGAAGAGTAGAAAGACAACACAGCTAGCTTAGCGTTAGCTTGCAGCTGGACTTCCAGACACAACTGACAGTACCAGAGGAAACCCTGACAGCGTTGAAGATGTTGGGTTTATTTTCTTTATCAGAGATCCTTTGTTGATTTGTTTAGGAAGAGGGTTTACTCGGGACAGCTTTGAGAAACTGAACATACTGAATTTCTATCTTTTGTTGAAGTTTAATCACTGGATCACTTTTAACTCTGGAATCTGTATTTTGGGTGAATATTATCCGTCCTGGTGTCTTTTTGCAGATCAGGGTTAAAGTCGTGCTGTTGCCGTTCACATCAAAGATCCATTCTTTATCTGGTTTGAACGAGGGTCAATTCTGCACAGATCTAAGAAACTGAACTCTGTAAAACAAACAGAATTTCTATCTCTCATTTGAACATTTAAATGACAGTCGTCAGGGTATAAAACCAACAATCTGTTGATCTTTACAAATCCAGATGCAGAAATACAACTTTGGATAAGCCATCAGTGCTGGAAAAATCCAATCTAATTGTGGTATTTGGAGAATCGTGACACCCCTAATAGCCCCACATTTATCCAGCCCAAATCCACAGAGCCCGTCATAAACTCCCAGTATGCAATCTATCCAATTCACCTTTGGAACAAACACATACACAAACCCAAAGACATCAACCAACATGCACACTCCAAACAGAGAGCAGGAGTTTGAGAGAAAACAAAGAAACTGAAAACCAGAAAGACTCAAACAGAGACATGCTCATCTGGAAAACCTTCACATCAAACCCTGGCCTTTAAAGACCAGAAGAGTTAAAACATCCTCAGTATTTTTCAAGCCTCCACCGTCCAGGTTTGACCAGATGGCTCTTTAGTTAAGCCTCTGAGCAGGTTACAGCCGCCAGGGCTTCAGGATTGAAGACCTGACTATTAGTCAGTAGAGTTTTCTCCCAGAACCAATGCTTTGAGAGTCCACTTAGGAAACAACTTTAGTATGGATGCATTCCTCTACAACTGTAGGGGTCATAACATGCATAGAGGGAAATGTTTAAAGCAGGAAAACCTTCTAAAATCTGTACATCCATCTCATGCACATTCTCAGTTTGTAATGAAGGAACATTTAGCAGAAAATCGCTGCAGGTTTCTGGAAAGTTAGTGTCTGATTTAAGTTGTCTCAAAGTTTATCCAATTAATGGGTCTTAACCGATGCTGTAAAATGAAGAAAGCAGTGGTATTTGGCCACTAGATGGGGCTGTAGGCCGCAGATCACTGATGGAGAATAAGCCCATCCTCTGTTTGGCAAACCTGCCACTATACAGAGACTTCAAATATGCTCTAAAGCTTCATTAAAAAAAGTACCTTCAATTAAATTCTGATATTTACAGCAACACAGTGACTGTGCTGAAGTACATCATCAAAGAAAACTCACAAAATGTCACTATTTGGTTCAATTCTTCCATTAACTATCTTTTGTGTAGCTGTGGTGCATAACGTCATGCTCCAATAGGAAAACTGCGAGAGGAAAATGTGCCACTCACTAAATATCAGCACACACACATTCCTGTTAGTTAAGCTGTGTGGAAAGCAGGGTAAAGAGCAGCACGGAAAAACCATCAGACATTCGGAGGGACAGTCGTTCGGGGTCCTCAGAGTTATTGGTGAGGGCAACATGAAGCCAAGTGTGGGAAGAAGATAAGGCAAAGCAAAAGCAACGTGAACCAACTTACCCGGTCTTTGGACTACACATGGAATGAGAAGGGGATGATAAAAAAAGAAAAGGGACGTTGGCAAAAACAATAAAAGAGAAAGAATGAACTGATGCTAATTTTAGAGCTACATGGAAGCAAAGCAACATTTATGGTGTTTGTAATACGTTTGCAATTAAATGAGAATGGAGGAAAGAAAACATAAGAGGGATGTGGGGGATGACTGCGATGGAAACGGCTGGGCGGGGAATGGAAGGAGGATGAGCTGACTGGGAGGGAGCGCGGGTCAGATGGCGGGAGGTGAGCGTGTGAGCCAGCCCTGGACTGCAGCAGGAGTGCCAAGGACTTTTAATTTATTAACACATCAGACATCCTGTGTAGTAGCGTGATATCTCATCATCTTTAAAAAAAAATGTCTCAGTCTACAAAACAATGTGGAAACAGCAGGAAGATGTTAGAGGACACTTACTTCTTCTGCAGCTTCCTGTTCTTCTCTGCAGGACCGCCCAGGGTGCCCATTCCTAAACCATCTTTAGGAGAGCTCTCGGCCTCAGGAGTGCCAGCTAGGAACGTATACAAACACCTTGTTCAGCAGTCTGACAGGGCCGGGAACACAGCAACACTGGCAGCGTGCATGACATTTACATAAACAAGTGCTGCAGTGTAATAAAAACTGACCTTGGCTGGGGGAGTCCTTGCCGGGAATGCTGGGTCGGCCCTTCTCCTTCTTCCCAAAGAGACGTCCGATGGAAGACTTGATGCTCTTCTTCTTGGCTGCCTTGTTGAGGGAGTCCTGGCTGCTGTTACTGCTGCTGGGGTTACTGCCCTGGCCGTCCTGCAGGCCCGCCAGACTATCCATCCAAAGGGGGATAAGAGGGACAGAGAATAAGGAAGAGCACCAGGCTTTGAGGGCAATTTAACAAACACCCATGTACAACCTTTCAACCCCAGTGCTGGTACTGGACTGGTGCTACTGCTGGTTCATTGTTGGTTCAACTTAAAAACCTTTTAAAGAACCATTTTGCTTTTCTACAGGCATGAGAACAATCAATCACACCATTCTGTCACTGTATCTCAAATTTCCCAGCACTGCCTGGAACAACTATGGCGGACCACATGGACCCTTTACAAGTTTTGCTCCTGGCTCTGTATACCTACTGACCTCGGACCACCACTGCTACAATTTGGCATCTCTGAAAATCTTTTGTTTATTCTCCAATGGATGAGTCAAAACATGCTACACTTGCTTTGGTTTTTAAAAATGGCGCTATATGCGGCTTTAGTTGGTCCTCGGTCACGATAACTCCCTCGTCTCCTGACTGAAGAGACTCGTTGTTACAGACCAGCAAATTGCTGCTGCAAGTCTGGAACCAGTTTTCTTGTCCTGAGGCTGTCAAAATACAAAGAACTGGTTCCAGTGGCTCTGACACAGAACCTGAACTGCCTTGGTTGAAAAAAGGGTAATAGTATCCAAACCATGTATTTACGTCCCGCAGTGAACTGGGCTCAAAAACATGTTTTCCTATAAGCTTATATTATAATAGGAGCAACTGAAAAGTGTGTCACAAAATGATTAGATTTTGATCCATGTGGTCCAATAACATTAGGAAAGTCTGCTGAAGTCTCTAGTGAGCATATTCTGCTATTCTGGCTTCATGCACCAGCAGCTTTAACAGGGACTAACGGGGATCTGCCTCCGATGCTGGATCGAGATTGTTCTGTTATTAGATCCATGCATCAATGATAGAAAAGGAGAAAGACGACGATGAAGGAACATTTACAGGTACAGGTCTTACCCTCGGATGTCTCTGATGTCCTCGTGGCTTGCAGCATGCCCCGCCTCCCTGCTCAGACGCATGGAGCGTGGAGTGGTGGGGGGGGACGTCTCACATCGGATAGTGGCCTTGTCATCCTGAGCAGACTGCATAACAGCAGGAGGGTTACATGTTAATGAGGTGGATTATTCCTGATTTTAACTCTGTACAGACCCATGAGGTAAAGAAAAAACCTTTATCATGAGGATATCTTATCAATAGGATATAGTGCACAGTTATTAATGAACTGTCTAATAGGAATATAAAGTGCAGCTGTACTGTTGCTTTGCTAATGACCAAAAGACACAGAAACACTGTTCTGCAAATCTAGAAGAATTAATGAACACAGAATTTCTGCAAGCAGAGAAACAAACATCGCGGCAAAGCAAAAGTATTAGTTATAAAGTGCAAAGAATCAGGAATGACCAGAAAAAGACCTCGAAACCAGGTTATATGTCTAAGCAGTAACACTTTAGTCCTTAATTACTGGCATTACGTTCTTGTTTGTTTGGTACAGAGCTGATTTTGACTTCTCTTACTGTTTTGGAACGGATGCAACAGACGACAATAATTTGTGAAATTCCGGAAACCAATTACTGACTAACTGGTCGTACTGCTTCAACTTGTTGGGTGAAACAACCTCAATGTTTTGAAGTGTCAATCATTCAACTCTGAGCAATGATAACACCTTTAATTACTTCCTCAGTAATATGAATAGTTGAGTCTTTTTACTGTCATCACAATATATTTCTGTGGACTGTGAGGAAGACTTGCTTTGTATCCTCTAAAATAATTTATCCTGTCAAGTAACGATTATTTTCAATATCTATAAATCAGCTGAATATTTTATGGATGAAAACGAAAAAAAAAAAAATTATTTTGTCGGTCCAGCAGTTCAAAACCGAGAGATTTTCAATTCACTAAGATACAAGACTAAAAAGCTGCAAATCTTTACATTTTAATGGTTAACGTAGCAAACGTGTTGCTTATTGTTGTTCATTTTTATTAGCCATTAAAATTGTTGCAGACTGATGTTTTTCAATGGCCTGAGCAATAACTCTATCAGCGATAGAATAACATAACAGTTCCAGGATGACTTCTGTACGACACTGTGTTGGTGGGAAAGCAAAACCCTTCAAAGACGACAAGAGTCTCTGAAGATCTGACTGCAGCAACTTTGTATGTTCAGTAAAAGAGTGTATACATGGTGGATTTCACTGGGGGGATAATATGAGGGTGATATACAGGTAGATGACAGAGCCCAGGAAAGCAGGTCTCTAGTTTACCTTCCTGCGGTGCTTGCGCAGGTCACTAGGCTGAAGCATGGCAAAAAAGAAGAGAGGAGAAGAGCCGTTAATGAGACGAACAACAGAGCAGCGGTGGAACCAAGCCATGCACAAACACACACCAGCAGGAAATCCGAACAAGATATACATTTACCAATGTATACTGGTACACAGAAACACACACAAAAACAGTGAAGACAAAGAGAAACTGTCTGTTTAATTGCGCAGTAAGACGTGCAGTTCTTGGGAAACTTAAGTGTACAGGAGAATCACCGCAAAACAACCACAATGAAGGTTGGGTCGGGATGGCAGGATGGGTGCAGCCTAGCTCGAGGAAACAGATAAAGAAATCAGAGGGAGAAGTGCCGACTTCAGTCGAATCAAAGCCTTGATGAAATCTATTTGAAGAGTTGACTGAATAAGAGACCAAGCAGCAAACAGGTTACTTCTGATTAACATCGGAGTGCTGAACTCACAGGTGAAGACGCTATGAGCTAGTTAGCTTCAACGTTAACAGGGCTGTATTTGGCTGTCTGACACCTGAATTTATGGAGCAGAGCTGTTCGTCATATTTTCCACTGTGCATCTAAAAAGGGGGGGAGGATTTTTTCCCTGCTGCATTCCTCACCGGCCTGGCATTAGCAGAGCAAATAAACCACCAGCGTGCCACATTTCTACAGGAGTTTCTCTTGCCCCCAGGAGGAAAATACCTAATCACTCATTTCCTTTCCTCAACTGACACACGGAGGCCCGGGCAGGGAAGAGATTAGTGAGCTATAAAAGGGAAACAGGAAGAGGAAATTGAGGGGGTGAGCAGCAAATTAATTTAATCGCTCAAAATGTTCCTTTTCTTCGAGTGTTTTCTTTTTCAGGAATCAGAAGTTATTTTGACAAGTTTCACAGATGCTTTGCACACATGGAACTAAAACGGAACTATGTCAAAGCTGAGAGTCTTTTCACAGACATTATCTGCCAAACTACAAGCAGCACTCCTTTCATGTCTGTAATGTTTTACAGATCTACTTCTATAAACTTCATGATCTGTCTAAATCCCTCTGTCTCTGATCTGCATTCGAGCCATTGCATGAGGATTTCATTTTTTATCCTAAACTTAAATAAATATGACATTACTTAAAGTGCTTAGTGGTTGGTGACCTTTGTCTCCCAGAATTCTTGCAGGACTGAGCGCATGTAAACTGATTAAAAGTTCATTCTTTACATCGCATAACACACATTCCTGAAAGACCAGACTGATGGGTAGCACCAGCTCTGGTCTTAACAGGAAAACAAATGACATTTCTCCACCAGGTGACGGCTCAAACTACCAAACAGAACCAGGCAAAGAAAAACCCTTCAAGAACAGAAAGAGGCAATTAAAGCTTCCTTGAAAATTGCACGTATGGTAATGTAGAAAGGAGGGAAGGGGATTGCTAACTGATGCAAAGAGGAACAGAACTGAGAGAAAGTGGCAGACTGCACCCATCTGCGAAGAAAAGAAGGAGTCATCCGGAGATCTACAGGTACCTGTAAGTATGGTGCATAGCTATAGGCCTGAGGGGGAGGACTGAAGCCAGCTGCACCATAGGGCAGGTAAGTTACAGTCTGCTGGGAGAGGGAGCTCTGGATGATGTAGGGGTCATAGCAATAATGCTATGGGTGGGGGGGGGCAGTTACACATACACATGGTTACATTCTCTCATGCACACACACAAAATATTAGTGCACTAATCACACTGGTGAGAGGAGACCGCTTCCAATACACAACATCAACATGGAAAGGCAAAAGAGCAAGTTAAAACAGGTGGAGGAAGAACGGACAGTACAGTCTCAGACCTGAACTACAAGAAATTACAAAACAAAAACATAATTACAGAGGAAACTATAATCTTTACTTATAAGAGTTACTTAGTGATGGAAACCAATACTAGTGCTTTTTAGTGCACTTGTATGATCTGAAAGTAAACCAAGCGTTACCAAGGTCATGACACCCATTCGGTCCAGCTCTCTGTTGGGGCTCCGGGGGATGCGTCTGGGGGTGGAGTGGCCGGAGCCCGGGGGCGAGCCTCCCAACGAGGAGCCCGCACACAGTGACGGAGGGATGGAGCTCATGGAGCGGAAACGTCCTCCCAGGCTATCGCCGCTGCCCACCCGGCACTCGATCTCCTCTGCCCGGATGGCTGTGCTCTCCTTCTCCTCCTGGATCATCCTGCAACGATAAAAGGAACGAGATGGTGAGGTTACATTTAATACAAAACACTCCCTGACATTTTAAATGAAAGAATTAGAGCTACAACAACTAACCAATTAAATTATTAGTAGTCTTATATTAGTCTAAATTCACTGATTCCAGCTTTTAAGTGTTTTTTCTATGAAAGTAAACTAAATATCTTCAAGTTGTGGACAGAACAAGACATTTGAGGATTTCACCTGAACACTTATCAACATTTTTCACATTTTTTTGGCATTTTACAGACCAAACTACAACTATCAATTGAAAAATGTTACAATAGATTACTAGACAATAAAAATAATCAATAGTTGAGGCCTTAAAAAGATAAGGTTTTGGTGTTCCATGTAGCTGCTGGTACCTAATTTCATTGTTGATAGCGTCCAGCTGCTCCTGCAGCATTAAGGCGAGGGTCTGTGCGTCAGCCTGGCCACCAGGGGACAGCAGGTCCACTGAGCTGAAAATCGTCTCCCGGTCCTCCTCCAGGTCTGAAGCATCCATGTCACTCTCAAACGCCTGGGCAACATTCGCCAGAACGTTGGCCTGCTGCATGCGCTCCCACTCCTGCTCATTCAAAGTCTGCACCTGAATTAAATCAGCGAATGGAGGAAATAGAAGAAGGGTATTCAGACGGGGAAGCAGATAAAGAAAGCAGAAAAAAGGATATTGAGGAAAAGAATAAAACGACAAAAAGAGAGATAGAATGAGCAGCAACAGAGAGGCAGGAAGTTAGCTTGATACTTGAGCATTGAACATTAACACACCACACTGACACGGTTATCTCCAACACACTGACTTACATGTCGCTGATGTCCAAAGCGGAAGCAAACAGAAAGAAATGAAGAAAGAAAATCATCAGGGAGAACTCAAACATTAGACTGAAACAGGTAAAGGAAGGAAGAATGCACACAATACAAATAGTGCGTAACGAGGAAGACAACCCAAAAGTAAAACAAAATTACTCTTCTAGAAAGGGAGAAAGAGATCATCTCTGCAGCTCCACAATACTTCATTTCTCAGAGCATGTTGGACACCTTTCATCCTAATCTGAAAATGAAGCTTCTGTGATTTGGATATTGTGATTTTAATAATAAATTAAGTAACTGGTTCGCCTTACTGTCTACATTGAGCCTAAATCACTGGCTATGATTCTATACTGGACATGTAGCTGATCCCAATTTTTAGATAAGTGTTGCATGTGAACAACAAATAAGCCACCAGCAGAGGAGCTCGGAGCTCACCTTGGATGGTTCGTCCCGGAGCGCTGCCATCCGTCCTTTCTGAGGCCGTCTGAGCACGAGAGCGCTGCCATAATGGTCCGAGTTACTGTCCATCATTGAGGAAGCCGACACTGGATACCTGAAATCTGGAGTGCTGCCCAGCTGAGACCGTCTGGGGAAGACATAAAAATAATCAACAATCAGAAAGACTCTGGTGTCCAAGGTTGAATCTGTGAACTCTTAAATGTTAGCTGGCTTACCCGTGTAGTAAGGAGTTGCTTCTGCTCCGGCCCTGCTCGTTCTCTGCCCTCATGGTCTCAATCTGGATCAGGAGTTGCTCCTATAGGAGAGGACATTCACAGACATAACAATTATTTGGTGGAGACACAATTGAGTATCTAAAATAATAAAAATATATTATAGGGAGCCAATATTTAGGGGGAGAATTGGTTTAAAACAATCCCTCACCTTCTCATGGTGAGACTCCTCGATCAACTTCTTGGTGTGATCCAGTTCTCTGATCAGGGCATTCTGAAAAGAGACAGGAAGAAGCTGAAACGCTGGCAAATAAACATCGACTGAGCTACTTACCATGCACTATGAGATATGTAATCTTTAAGGATGCACAACATGGATTTATTTCAACCCCTGATAAGATGTCCAATAATTCTGTGTTTTAAAAAGAAGCTTGTTAAGCCCATGAACTTTATTTGGCATTATAAACTAGTTATGGGACACACAAAGCGGAGGAACAACAAATGTCTATTTTGGGACACAATTACTGTCCTCAGCTTGTTTGTGACTTTTGATCACATTTCTGTATTATTCACCTTATCCTCCAGGGCAGACATCCTCTCTTTGAGGTGAAGCTGAAGTCTCTCGTTGGACTCTGAAAGAAGTTTGTCCACCGTCTCAGACAGACGCCTGTTGTGCTCCTCGTTCATCTTCTCCCGCTGTCGTGCCTTTAATTACAGAAAAACAACATTTCAAAATGTGCATGCAATAAGATTGATCTGTAGCAGTGAAAGCATAAGGAGGAGGCCTGGTGTGGTGACAGCACATTTCCACTCTCGCATCTTTCTCACCCTGAGCAGTTCCTGGTTCTTCTCCTCCAGCTGGGCCTCCATCTGCCTCAGTCTCTCCTCCACATTTCCATGACGTTCTTCTGCCTAAAAATGGGTGACAATTATAATACCTTTATCTTCACTGTATCAATATGTCCAAGTATCTCAGTCCCAGTGCTAGGATTTGATCTCCCCTAGAGTTGTTTGTAATCCATCCTGGAGAAGGACCTCGCTGGGAAAGGCCTAAACTTGGCCCCGTTTGAGGTTTTGTGTGCAAAGCTCAAGTCCTTCAGAAGGATGGAGTCATCAACATGAAAAGCCTGAGAAGCAAGCATCTCTATCAACTTACAGCTAGAGATGAAAAGAAAAAAAAATCATGCAGCAGCAGCACGACCCACAGAAAGACCACAACAAATACAGCAGAGAATAATTCCCTTAATGCAAATCTACCACAGAATCATCACGGCTCTACTGAGGAGTCTCAAGAATGAACAGATGATGTGTTTAATAACATTTTATCAGTGTATTGGCTCTTAATTAAGAGTCAGTAGACTGGTAAACATTTTTCAGTAGCTCCAATAGACAGGGTCCCCTTTGAGCTGATCAGATGGCACTTCCTGTTTGTTAGACACCAAACATTAGTGTTTTACGTGTTTAAGAAAAAAGAGGTTCCAGCGTGACTGACTTTCTGATCAACACGGCTCACCAGCACATGAAGCAGAAACACACAGAGGCGCACAGGGAAGATTATGATTTAAACTGGAATGATGATGAAATATAGTCTGATACTGCACTTAACCAGGCACTTGTCATGTAAAACATATTCAGAGGTTAGAGATCTTAGTGACAATCTTTGGAAACTTTCACTATTTCAAGAAACAACAATCATTTTTCCTCCTCAGCTGTTGCAGAAATACTCCTCACTAATACTTCTGTTGGCCTGGTTAAGCTCAGTAGCAGAACACAACTGAGAATGTTCCAGTATTCAGTGGGACGGGGTTTAGCTCTGAGTAAAGCTGATCTACCTTCTTCTGAGTCTTAGCGCCTTTAGTGCCACACAGAACACACTAGGGGGTTTGACAAGGAGGTGGTGCAGGCAGCGTGAAGATCACACAAAAAGAGCATGACAAAGAGACAGAAAGAAATGAGAAAGAGGAGAAAACAGGGTACACGTTTAATGTGAGCTTTAGCACAATTAAACTGTGGGTGAAGGGACAAAATGAGGACAGACGAGGAAGATT